>NW_027106765.1:152287-156071 GCF_000696795.3 Halyomorpha halys
TAATTAAATTTGTGGCAATTATAATTTGTTTAATAATCGTTACGATATTGGAAATGATGGTGAAAAGCAGATCTATAATATCTGATTTTAATTTTATATAAATAAATTTTTGTCTAAGAACTCCAACTCGTATATTTATTACAAACAATTAGACTAATTCAATCTTTATAACCCAGGGATCAGATATCCATGAATCTAGGATTCACTTATGGCTCTTTCATAATATTTCTGTTACATGTATCAGATATATTTTTTTTAAATATAACTTTCTATGTATATTCTTTTAGTCTTATTGTACTTTACAATGTTTATATCTTGTTCTTATTTTGCCCTAATGAAGCAAAGTGGAGCAAAGCATTGGTTACCAATAAATATTTTTATACTAATAAATATTTAGACTGCCACTCAGACCATCTTTCTACAATTAATTACATATGTTCAACTGACACTCTTCTAACTTGAATATATTAATAATAAAAAAAATGATAGAGAATAATATATAACAGGCATCAATAAGTAAAATAGTTAAAAATAATTACCAAACTACATATAACGATGGTAATTAGAATACTGGATTACAGAGACTGAATAGAAGATAACACATATTTAAACAATTGGTACATATGAAACCACTTCTTTTTAAACATAACTGAAGTAATTAAAATTAAAATTTATAATTATTCTGGAAGATTGCTGATTGACCGTGTGTATCAATAAATGGAATTTGGTCCGGGTGTGGTCAAATAAAACTCAAATAGTAAATTGGTATACTATTTTTATTTGAGCCAATGTTTTGCCCCACATAGCAGTGACTCCGTGTACTCAAGTACTCATTCCTACTGTACTCAGTACTTCCGTTAAAACAGCCCTGACGAAGCCCTGCAACGTGGGACTAAACGTTGGTTCCAATAAAAATAGTACACCAATTTACTATTTGAGTTTTATTTGACAGCACCCGGACCAAATTCCATTTATTATAATTATTGCACTTCTCTTAATAATTCAATTTCTTTCATTTACTCTAAAAAAATTTTGCACTCATATGTTGTATCTCTGTTTCAATTTTAATCCTTATGGTAGCCCATATGCTTGGACTAAAATGTAGGCATGTACAGTAAAAACATAAAACATTACACAGTCCAAATTATTTACTCCGTAATAAACAGAAATTTTAAAAATTCTAAAGTTGTTACCATTGGAATGAATTCTGGTCATTGTAGTTTGTCGTCGAATATATTTATGAGTACTATATCACAAATAACTGGCTATTAACATAACATAAACCAAAAAATTCTAACCTAAAGTTGAAAAATTTAAGGAAATTTATTTTTTCAATATTACCTTGATTGTAAAGTCGAGTTGAAATAACATCGAATGGATTCATTGTAACAGTAATGACTATGCCTCCGAATATACTACCCAGAAATGAATTAAGTAGTCCATATTCAATAGGATAATACTGTAAAATTAAAATTAAAAATTTTACATCAGAAAGATGGATTAATTAATATTAAGCTTAAACCTAATTTTGATAATTATTTATATAATTCTGAATGCTACAACAATAGATCAACTAATCATTTAACTTTTTCTCCCTGAACATGAAACTACCTTCCACCATTTTCAAAATGGTGACCAATTACTGGATTCATTGTCATCTTCATAATCAGTCGATATTAATTAGTTAAATTTTTGGAAACCCTCTTCTGGACGAATACAGAAAATACTAAAGAACATTATCAGTATCAGATACACTTCATTGAACTTCAATAATTATGAATTGTTAAATTCTTTATCATTATTATATATTTTTGATTATAAACTTTAATTTTAATTAAAAGAATAATTAAAAACTAAACAACAAATATAAATCATAGAGATTTTTATTTATGAAATTAATTGCATTAATGAGGGAATAGGGTAGCTCATTGGTAAGGCAGTGTGCTACTAACTCTAAGGACTCGGATTCAAATTCAGCTGTAGCAGATAATTATTTTCTGTTTTACTGTACCCATGAGTCAACCCTGTGGGTTGGGAAAACTTCCGGGATCCACCCAGTCTCCTTAAATGGGTATTATTAATTGAGTAAAAATGTGGCGGTCGAGCATGATTCTGACAAAATCGCCTCCTTCCACGACCGTTGATCTAGTATCAGTTCTCCCTTACAAAATACTGCACCCCTTGCCCTTCATGAGTTGTAGCATTACAGATTTAATTTTTTTTAATTGCATTTATGATTAATCAAGTATATTAATGAATTTATTAAAGTTATATTATGCAGTAATAATTTTTTACTAATTGAATCTTATTGTTTATATGGAGTTCATTATTGAGGCACTTGGTCATCATAAAACATGGTAAATGAAAAATTGAAAACTTTTGTAATGTTAAACTGTTTTTTAATTTTATTGTTTAACCTTCAATCAAGGCCTTGATTTATAATGAAAGATAATAGAATTAGTTCGTAAATACAAGTATACAAACTACAGAGTACAAGCACTAATACTTTTTTTTTTCGTGATGGGGGACAACTAGTGTACAATTATAGGAGTTAAAAAGTACAAAACATTATTATTGAATAAGTCTAGAAAATTGTACCAAGTTCAAACTACAAGACTTTGCAACTGTATGTAGCCCAGGGAGTTGAAGCCTCACCCAAAAACCTCATAACTGCAATAGTGCTGGTTCGAATTCAGTTTGAGCCCCCTCCCTCTGGTTAGAATAGATTGTTACCTCTAGATTCCCCCTCGTATGCCAGATGTAATCAGGCAGAGGATTAAAACAACAACAAAAAAAAAAAAAAAAAAGACCACAAGACTCATAGCATTATTTTATTATGAAACAGCACCCTAGAGTCACTTACAATAACATAGTAGGAACATTGTTATAAATACAAAGAGCCTAAAAATCTATGGAATCAGCCCTAAAGAATCCAGTGATATCAAATACTTTTATTCACAACAAATATTAGATACCATGTTTTACAACCGAGTGCCTCAATTATATAAGTAACTATATATGTAATGTACAATTTATATCAATTAAGCTTACTTTATTAGTTGCGATATATTCCTTAGCTAATGAAAATGTACCTAATTGACCTGCTGAAGCAACTGCCAATCGTGGTACAGAACCATTTGCTCCTCTCCAGAGACCGACTATTCCCTCTTTTCTCCATATCTGTAATTTAGCAATTGTTAATACTGATATTGTCTATTTTAGCATGGGAAAATGTATTTAAAAATATTAATCATTTAAATTAAACTTTATTTTTTTAACTTGATAGAAATTTAACAATTTCATTATTACTTGTGAAAAAGCATCAGCAGTTCCTGCAACTTTGTGTTGAGTTCCGACTGCTATGGCTTCATTGGTCTGTGCTTGCATACGGACTTTGACCTGGATAAGTTATAATAATATTCTTTATTTATTCTAGGACAAGTCTATAATATAACAAAATAGGGACCTTTTAGAATAATATAACAGCCATTGAAAATGGCTTTTAGTGTCTTAGAGGATAATATGATTAATATAAAAAGTACATAAATTAAAAATAATAAAACACCATAAAATATCTATCATATCATAAATAGTAAATTAACTAACTTTTAATAAAATAACAATAAAAACAAAAATTAATTAAAGATAACAGTATAGAATAGTTAATCTAAATTCATATTTACTAGTTTTAAATGAAAATTAGAGATATAAAATGTAAAAAAAAATAAAAAGGTAACAAAAAATAAATCCTCTTACAAATCATGAATCATAATTAATCAAAAAG
>NW_027106765.1:156282-159030 GCF_000696795.3 Halyomorpha halys
TATATATTGATCATCTGTAAGAAAAGTGACTACTCAAAAATGCAATAATTGAAAAAAATTGTAAATTAAAATTACCATAATACTTATTTTGAAATAGTTTAATGTTTCTTTTAAATTTAAGTTAAGTATTCACAATGGTAAATAATTGGCTTTAAATTTAATAGAAGCTTTATAATATTACAATATAAGTTTTATATTATTTTTAAATTAGTTTTACTCGAATACTGGATTTTCGAGGTGTCATTTTTATTGCAGGTGAGTAATATATCTAGAAAATGGGTTTAATCACTCTGGTAATAAAAGTATTGGTTTTATGATGATACATGAAGATGTAAAAAATAGATAGAAAATAGAAAAAAAAATAAACAAATAAATATATCATCTTATAATGAATTTTTTTTAAACATATTTTATATGTGCCAAATTTAAGGTTGAGGGGTTCGAATTGGTGTGCTTTTATGACAAGAGATGGCAGCACTCACGACTTTCGTTCCCGCCTTTTCTAAGGAGTGAGATTTTAAATCCAAAAGATAATGTTTAATCGTTATAACTCAAAACTGTCAAATAAAATCAATACTCATTCACCATATTCATGTTTTAAAATGTAACAACGTTTTAGATAAAAACAAAACCCCACTACACAGACTCTGTTAAACACAAAACTTTATTTCAAATAGGGGCTTTGGAAAAAAAAAATTATCATTATGACCAAATTTTTGAACTTTTTCGATCTGAAATGAAATTTTCTGTATCAAAGTAATACTGCCTAAGTCTTCATTTTTCCAATCCAACCATTTGTTAACTTTAAAACTAAAAAATACATGTTTTAACATTTTCAAAATTAATGATTTTGAATACACATTGTTAACAGAAATAATTAAAAAAAATTCAAACCTGTTTTCCTTATTCCTCCTGTTCTATATAATTTTCTTTGCCATTATGAAAAAAAAAAATGGCGTTTTTTAATTAAAAATTTCACCAGTTTTCCCTAAATAAAGGTAACATAATAAAAATGTAAGTAGTGCTGCCATCTCTTATCTTAGAAACACACCAGTGTGTTTTATTCCTTAGTCTTGATAATGAATTTGTATATAATTTAATCTAAATTAAATTCTTAGTGTTTTAGAGTAATTTTCTATCTAATAATATTTTTTTTCTATTAATATTTTTAAAAATAATGCTTTGTATATTGGTTTTAAATTTAAAAAACATTATGAATTTATTTATAATGAGCTGTAAATAGTTGACCATAGATTAATATGAGGATAAGATGGTCGGGGTGTGCTTAGAAAAAATAAACAAATAAACGAAACTTATTTATTTATTCCGACATTTCAACCTGAATTTCAGGTCTTCATCAGGGGTGAAAAAAACAAAATGAGATAACAACCTTAATTCAGAGATACAAAAATCTAAAGAAAATTATAATAAACAAATTTGGAAATATAAATAACAATAAATTAAGATAATATATAATATTAGTGTATATATTTTAATATAATATATTATTAATATAAAATATCAATTAGTATCAATCTACCGCTATTTACTTAATTTATTGTTATGTATATTTCCAAGCTTGTTTTTTATTATTTTCTTTATATTTTTATCTCTGGATTATGGTTGTTATCTCTTTTTGTTTTTTCAGCAATGATGAAGGCCTGAAATTCAGGTCGAAATGTCGACAGAAATAAGTAAGTTTTATTGTATTTTTTTTTGCTGACCATATCCCCGACCATGTTCTCCTCCAGTGAACTTATTTGTAAAATTTACTATAACTACAGTTATAATTTAAATTTATCATACATGAAGATATTATAATAAATACTTACCAGATAAAATGGACTTCCAGAATAAGCTGATGCAACACCGGTAACAGCTCCGATCATAGCCGTGCGCAGAAATGACATTTCACCATTACTTTTCAAATTGAGTTTTTTTTCTTCAGCCAAATAATGGAATCCGCCAAGCCTGACTCCATTCATCAGTATCTGATGACCAAGCGCAGGTACTAAGCCCTTTTGTAGGCCTAAGATGCCCTCGGTCTTTGCTATCACATAACCAGCATGCAAAATGTTTCTGTAATGAACCTTGTACTGACCTCTTTGCTGAAGTTCTCCTTGAAGCTGGAAACGAGTTTTTAAAACTTCAATCGGATTCGTAAATAATGTGGCTCCAACTGCAGCAAGTGCTCCAAGTGTGAACTCCATTCTTCTCCTGAGTCCGATGATAACTGTGATAATGATTGACACTATCTTAAAATCAATGCTGGCAAAGCTCGTAAACGCTTTAAACTCTCATTGAACACAAATAAAAAAACACTGATAAGTGACTAATATTTCATAAAAATAACAGCCTAAGTATATAATTAAGTTAACAAAAAAAAAATTTTTTTTTAAATCTTATCAATCCTGTAAAATTAGTTTTTTAAGATTTAAAAAAACAAAAACAATAATACTAATGATATGAAATACACAAAACCAGTAATGAGGTAAAGCTTGTTACGAGGCCATGAATGGGTCTAAAATTAGTGCTACACGAACATGGTTTTTATACAACTGAGGTAGACGAGGCTCTTGTTTAAACTGAGATAAAGCACAGACTGTCTGAAGGGTCAAGATCATTAGTGCAAAAATGTATAGCGATATTTAAAATTTATTTGATTAAAAATCTTATAAATGACTTACTTTATTTAATATTATAATATAATATAATTTATATTCATGATTACTACTATAATATTTTATT
>NW_027106765.1:159615-161011 GCF_000696795.3 Halyomorpha halys
TGATTAACTTAATAATAATGATTTAGTTACTTTTATTATATTAATTAATTTTTTAAACTGCTAAAAGGCTGGATCATAGTTTTAGTAATTTTAAAACATAAAAAAAAAATTCTCATTTAAATGAACTTTGCTCAGGAAGATCAGATGTTTTAATTTCATATTAATCTTGCATCATTCTGATACTTGTTGAGACAGTTACAAGTACACAAACATTTCTACCTTCGGTATTTATATATTATAATAAATATATATCATTATTGGAGAGTGGAATTATTCAGTGGAATTTTTTAATAGCTGTTAAGGCACTGTGTGACTAACTCCTAGGACCCGAGTTTGAATTCGGCTGTAGCAGATAATTTTTTTATTGTAGCCGTGAGTCAACTCTGTGAGTGTCGGGAGCCCTCTGGGGTCCAACCATTCCCTATAAAGTGGGTAACCTTAATGGGGAAAAATATGGCAGTTGAGCATGATCACAAACAAATCACCTCCTTGGACTACCATTGTTCAACAGTACTTCCTAACAAAGCACTAAATCACTGACCCTCATGGGTTGTTGTGGTACAGATTCTAATTTTTATATCATTATTCATTTATAAATCTTAATAAATGGAATTTGGTTCGGGTGCGGTCAAATAAAATGATGAAGCCGTGCAACGTGGGGCGAAACGTTGGCTCTAATAAAATAGTAGACCAATTTACTATTTGAGTTTTATTTGACCGCACCCGGACCAAATTCCATTTATTGATATACACGGTCAATCAGCAATCTTCCACTATAAATCTTAATGTATATATGTATTTTTTAAATTTTAATGTATATATGTATATTCTTTGCTCATTTATTATCATTATTTTTTTTTGTTTATTTATAATTATTCTTTCATGATGTTTATTTAATCTCTACTTTTTTTTTTTCTCCTTCCTCGTATTGTTTTTGTTTTATGTACATCTCTACTTTTTTAACTTTTTTGTACTTTAAAAAATTATTACTCTTGCCATTGTTACTTATTTTTATTCTTTTCATTGTATCTTATCTTTGTATTTTTATTCTTATCATTGTATCATTTTGTATCTTTTTAGCCCTGATGAAGCTCTGCAAAGTGGGGCGAAACGTCGGAAAATAAATATTTGTAAACTATTTTTGTATATTCTTATATATAAATCTTAATGTTTAATCAGTCAATGTAGATTCATTGGTTAAGCATAAATAGAACGAAATGTATGGAAGTCTCAAGTACAACTAATTTGTAAGGATAAAGTAATCCCAATTCTAATTTTTTTTTATTTTCATCTTTATTAATAAATTTTATTTTAAGCTCTAAACAATGAAAAATAATGATTCAATTACTTTTAATTAATTAAATTATTACATTATAATAAATAAGTTTTTAGTTTA
>NW_027106765.1:161165-163345 GCF_000696795.3 Halyomorpha halys
AAGGATTTGCTAAAGAAGGAGGTTCTAGAGGAGGGCATATATAAATCATTCGGATGGGATCTGGTGTTTAATGAGTGGATGGATGAACGAAGAGTGAGGAGATCTAGGATATAGGTAGGTTTTTTGATGTGAAGAACTTGGAATAGAAAAACACCAAGGAGGTATTGCCTTCGAGAGGTTGGATAGAGCCACTTCAACTCGGAATACTAGTGGGAGACTTGAGAGTGCCTAGGGAACCCAAAAATAAATCTTACAAAACAATTCACGAGTCTCTTCAGTCTCAACTCTAGTCCTGCAGATAGCCCTCTATACACCAAGGATCCGTAGTCGAAGTGGGGGAAGACGAGAGAGGCACTGTGCGACTAACTCCTAGGACCCAAGTTTGAATTCGGCTGTAGCAGATAATTTTTTTTACTGTAGCCGTGAGTCAACCCTGTGAGTGTTGGGAGCCCTCTGGGGTCCAACCATTCCCTATAAAGTGGGTAACATTAATGGGGAAAAATATGGCAGTTGAGCATGATCACAAACAAATCATCTCCTTGCACTACCATTGTTCAACAGTACTTCCTAACAAAGCACTAAATCCCTGACTCTTCATGGGTTGTTGTACAGATTCTAATTTTTATGTCATTATTCATTCATAAATCTTAATGAATGGAATTTGGTTTGGGTGCGGTCAAATAAATTGACGAAGCCCTGCAACGTGGGGCGAAACGTTGGCTCTAATAAAATAGTAGACCAATTTAATATTTGAGTTTTATTTGACCGCACCCGGACCGAATTCCATTTATGATACACACGATCAATCAGACAGTCGCAAGTAGACAAACATTACTACATATAATATTTTGATATTAAACCAATTAATATCATTATTCATTAGTAAATCTTATTTTTGTATCAATAATGTAACCAATAAATTTTTCCAACAGTTTATATTTAACATTAAGGTCAAAGTCATCCCAATTTTAAGTTCTTTTTATTTTCATCTTAATAAATCAATTTTATTTTAAGCTCTAAACAATGAAAAATAATAATTCAATCACTTTTAATTAATTAAATTATTACATTATAATAAATAAGTTTTTAGTTTATTTAATTACTTTACTTGAGAATAATGCTTAAATCAAAGTAATTAAATTCTTATGTGCCAGGTTATGGTTAAATTTCTAAGAGGCTGAGTCACAGTTTTAGTGATTTTGAACATCATGAAAAGATTATGAACGAAATTGTGCTTTAAATGAACTTTGCCCAGGATGAACACAAGTTTTAACACTAAGGATGAACACAAGTTCATATTAATCTTGCATCATCTTGATGCTCGTTCAGACAGTCACAAGTAGACAAAAATTACCACATCTAATATTCAGATATTAAACCAATTATTTATCTCTTATTCATTAGTAAATCTTATTTTTGAATCAACCAATATTGCCAATACGTTTTTCCAACAGTTTATATTGAACTGTAGAAGAATCACAAATAGGTTGCATCTTTTTTACATCAAAACCTTTCAATTTTTGCCATTTCCAAGTTTATGATATGAATATATTAATTTATTTCATTGAAGAGAATGTGAAATTATTTAAAATACAGTTTATTCTACATAACAAATAATAAAGAAAAAAGAGAAAAAGACTGGTTATTGACCCACAAAAATGAATGAAATGTATAGAAGTCTTTAGTTCAACTAATTTGTAAGGTCAAAGTGTTGTCACAATTCTAAGTTTTTTTTTATTTTCATCTTTATATATCAATTTTATTTTAAGGTATAAACAATGAAAAAAAATGATTCAATTATTTTTAATTGATTTTATTATTACATTATAATTAATAAGATTTTGTCAAATTAAAACATATCATAATATCGTTGGGTTTTCACAGTATATAGAGATTATATAATTTTAGTTTATTTAATTAATTTACTTGAGAATAAATAATGTTTGAATTAAATTTGGTTAAATTTCCAAGTGGCTGAGTCATAGTTTTAGTGATTTTGAACATCATAAAAAGATTATGAGCGATATTTTGCTTTAAATGAACTTTGCCCAGGAAGAATAAATATTTTAATCTTGCATCATTTTGATGCTCGTTCAGACAGTCGCAAGTAGACAAACATTACTACATATAATATTTTGATATTAAACCAATTATACATCATTATTCATTAGTAAATCTTA
>NW_027106765.1:167185-168370 GCF_000696795.3 Halyomorpha halys
AATTAAATTTGGTTAAATTTCCAAGTGGCTGAGTCATAGTTTTAGTGATTTTGAACATCATAAAAAGATTATGAGCGATATTTTGCTTTAAATGAACTTTGCCCAGGAAGAATAAATATTTTAATCTTGCATCATTTTGATGCTCGTTCAGACAGTCGCAAGTAGACAAACATTACTACATCTAATATTTTGATATTAAACCAATTATACATCATTATTCATTAGTAAATCTTATTTTTGAATCAATAAATTTTTTCAACAGTTTATATTTAACAGTAGAAGAATCACAAATAAGTTGTATCTTTTTTTGCCACAACTTTTCAATTATTGCCATTTAAAAGTTTAGGACCAATACATTATGAGCCCAAATTAATTAATTTCATTGAAGAAAATGTGAAATTAAAAGTGTGAAGTTAAAAAAATAGTGTTATATAAATGTAAAATATAATATAAAATAGAATTAAATGTGAAGTTAAAAAAATAGTTTTAAACTATGTGTTCTTCTTTCTTTGACTGCTACCCTGACCGTCTACTTATATTTAAAATGCGAAATTATTTAAAATACATATTCTTTATTTTACTCCTCCTTCTTCTTCTTTTCTATTCTTTTCTCAATTTCCTTATCCACGTTATTAGTTAAGTTCACCATATATTATTATTGCTGTTTTCAATTTTTTTTTTCTATTCATTTCTTTTTGTTAAACTTAACTTATATTTTGCCTCTTTTTCTAATATTACGGTTACATATATTTTCTTTTTCTCAATTTTCTTTTTCTTTCCATAATTTTAATTTTTAAATTATTAATAAACTAATATATTCATATCCCTTTGTATTATTTAACTTCATTTTTATTTTATTTCCTTAATTATGTCATTTTACTTACTTATTCAATTACCTATGTATACATTTTATTTTCCACTTCTTTCATCATTTTATTTTATTAATTCCATTCTGTACAATTACTTACTTTATGTCATTCTGTTTATATTTTCTGTATTCATTGGTTGTTATCTTGTTCTATTCTTTGCCCTGATGAAGGCTAGAAATCCTAGCCGAAATGTTGGCACGATTAAATAAGTTACTTCAACTTAGTTGTGTTTCATTTTGAGTTATCCACGGTCAACTAGCTCTCATGATTATTTCAAATACAGTTTATTATACATAGCAAATAATAAAGAAAAAAG
>NW_027106765.1:168935-170249 GCF_000696795.3 Halyomorpha halys
TTACTTTATGTCATTCTGTTTATATTTTCTGTATTCATTGGTTGTTATCTTGTTCTATTCTTTGCCCTGATGAAGGCTAGAAATCCTAGCCGAAACGTTGGCACAATTAAATAAGTTACTTCAACTTAGTTGTGTTTCATTTTGACCGCACCACCCAACCATCTTCTCTTTGTATAAGTTATCCACGGTCAACTATCTCTCATGATTATTTCAAATACAGTTTATTATACATAGCAAATAATAAAGAAAAAAGAAAAAAAGACTAGTTATTGACAAAAAAAAAAAAAATTTGATTTTATAGATTATCAAATAAAACATCCATGTCCTCTTTACTAAGGAAAATTATATTTATCTAAGAACTTGAAAACAGAATGTGGCAGCTTTCAACAGTAGTTTTGGTTTCAGCCGAGAGAGGCCAGCACCATACTGAGTAGTTGAGATTTTAACTAATTTTCTAAAATTTTAAATTTTGTTGTCTTGAAGTCCAAATAGTTTCCTTATTATTATATAATTTCTTTTTTCCCCTAATTTAATTCAAAATTGGAGAAAAACGGGAATTAGTTTATACATGATATATTCAAATATATCATATGCGATATAAATTATATTCGTTTATTCAAGCCAAAAAACAATAATTCTGGATACAGTATGTTTTAACAACTTGTTCTTTCGAAAAATTGGTCGAAGAAATTTATAAAAAAATATTTTAACAAACCTACTTTTGAAAAGTACAATTTGTACACTAACTTTCGTTGGTATTGACGGCCGAAATATTTTTTTTAGATGTTTAGTTTAAAACAAAATTACAATAACTAGTAAAAATTCACTATTTCTCAATGCCGAAATGACGTTTGTAATATTAGGACTATGGCTTACAAATATCGTTTGATGGTAGAACCAATTACGGTGAATTCGTTCATAGATATTTGAGTGTAAGAAACCTCAATCAACATAAACATATTCCATTTTGGAGAGTTTTTTCACACCTTTCACCACTTGCGTTACCCAGTACGCGAACCACTGCCCTATATAGTCATTTTTGACATACAGGGGGAGGGAGAAGTTATCCTATAGATAACGGACTTATTTAAGACCCGGTGCCGCTGCAGTTTCTAGAATTGCTAAGGTGACACATCAACTCCCTCGGCAGGTTATATTTACTATCACCGTACTCAATGTAACTGCCTTGCCGTATTGGCAGTACTAACAATAATTATGGTGAGGTGTAGATAGTTGACCGTAGATTAATGATTGGAGAAGTTTGTCGGGGGGTGCGGTCGGCAAAGAACAACATAAATAAACAAAACCATATTT
>NW_027106765.1:170534-171152 GCF_000696795.3 Halyomorpha halys
TTTATAAAAAAATATTTTAACAAACCTACTTTTGAAAAGTACAATTTGTACACTAACTTTCGTTGGTATTGACGGCCGAAATATTTTTTTTAGATCTTTAGTTTAAAACAAAATTACAATTACTAGTAAAAATTCACTATTTCTCAATGCCGAAATGACGTTTGTAATATTAGGACTATGGCTTACAAATATCGTTTGATTGGAAAACCAATTACGATGATTTCGTTCATAGGTATTTGAGTGTAAGAAACCTCAATCAACAAAAAAATATTCCATTTTGGAGAGTTTTTTCTCACTTTCCACCACCTGTGCGGTACCGATTATGAGAACCACTGCCCTACATGAACAGTTTTGATATACAGGGGAAGGAAGAAGTTATCTGATAGATAACGAACTTGTTTAAGACCCGGTGCCGCTGCAGTTTCTAGATTGCTAAGGTGACATATCAACTCCCTCGGCAGGTTATATTTACTATCACCGTACTCAATGTAACAGCCTTGCCGTATTGGCAGTACTAACAATAATTATGATGAGGTGTAGATAGTTGACCGTAGATTAATGCTTGGAGAAGTTTGTCGGGGGGTGCGGTCAGCAAAGAACAACATAAATAAACAAAAC
>NW_027106765.1:172707-175097 GCF_000696795.3 Halyomorpha halys
CGACAAACTTCTCCAATCATTAACAATAATTATATTAAACCAAATAATTTTTGGGACTATCAGAATCATAATGGAGTGACTTCGCTTGATTTGGAAAGGTAGTGCGTTCGTAGATCGGCCACCTTTAGTAGTTCCGAAGATAGATCAATTTGATGCTTGGAGATCCCATTTCCTCCTTCCTGACGGACTCCATTAGGGACAGAGCAGAAGGTAGCCCCGGATGTGTATTATTGTTGAACGGGACCTCCAGGAAGACACTAGCTCACACTAGTTACTAATGGCCGGACAGATGCCCAAGGGTCAGCAACAGCTGACGCCTCACCTGCCCCTCCAGATCCAGATACACATCCTCTCAGGATGGACTCTAGGACGAGGGGTCTTCAAATCTAATCATTTGGATAATCCATGAAAGGGTGGCATGTTCTCGCCTCATTGAACGCCCCGCATTATTACCAGACCACAAATATAGACGTGATTATGCCGGTGATTCGAAATAGTAATTTGTTTGAGATTAGTTAGCTGAAATAACACAGTAACAGATATATCAGAGGTATTCATGATCTTTAGTTTAACATGTTATAACGTGTTAAATAGAAAAATATTTCCTTCTTTTACCATGTTAAAACGATATAACATATAACATGGTTGAGAGTCTGTTAATAGGTTTGTTTAATGGAGAATGACGTCACAAAAGAGACCAGATGAGCTCATCATTTTGTTTGTTGTATTAAATTACTTGCTCGTAGTTTGTTTTTTTATGTTAGTATCATTTTGGATATTTTTATAACTAATAAAGCAATAGATGACAATAATAATAATGTAATGACAGTTGTCAATTAGCTCATCTTGATTTTCTTTCTCACTAGTTAGAAGATCAACAAGACACTCAGTAGCCACGTTCACACTTCCACTTTTCACTCAATTTAGGTATGTTGTAATAAATTACTTTAATCAAAACTTAAAAGTAAACAATAACAAAGTTTTGGAAGGAAAGGTTATAAAACAAGTTGCTCAGAAAATCCGCTAGGAGCTCTTATGCATTTACCAAATAGAGTTATTTACGTTCAATAGTTACAGAGATATGTCTTTTAAAAAAAAACAGTACATAAAAAATGCACTGAAAAAATCAGGAGTAAGTGAATTTATTTTGAGAAATCTATATCTCAAAAACCATTCGACGTACAGATGTATATTATCACTCAAATTAAATCTAGTTTAATGCACTACAAAGTAGTCTATGACGTTTATCTTTGTAGGAGTAGTAGTTTTTGTGATATTTGCTAAAATAGATTGATTTATAATTTTTGGGAAAAAATTTCATGTAAAAAATTTATATTCATATGCGAATATTATAAAAACTACTGCCTCTACGAAGATAGCTGTCATAAACTAATTTATAGTAAGTTAAATTCCCTTTATTTTGAGTGCTGGTAGACATATGTACGTGTTATGGTTCGTGAAATATATTTTTAAAAAAATAAAATATTTTACTCCCAACACTAGAAATTAACAATTATGTTGTCAAAAATCAAAATAACTACTACTCGCACAAAGATAAACGTCATAAACTACTTTATAGTTCATTAAACCATCTTTAATTTCAGTGCTAATAGACATCTGTACGTCGAACTGTTTTTGAGATATAGATTTCTTAAAATAAATTCACTAACTTCTGATTTTTCAGTGCCTTTTTTTTATTAAATGTTGTTTTCTAAAAAGCTATGTCTCGGAAACTGTTAATTGTAAATAATTCTATTAGGGCTCATATTTTAGCAAATTGACTCCACTTTAAATGATGAGCTCTTAGGTTTTCTAGTGTAGTTGGTATTTTTAAAGATATCCGAATGCAAAATTAATTTTTTTAATGTTTTGAAACAGCCGCCGTTTTCTATTCCCCCTACTATACTTGGCAAACTCATCAATTTTGACTAGTAATTATACATAGTTTTCATTAAAGTAATAAAAACTTGGGTTGAAATAACTATTTTTTTTCTTCTCTTGGGTTCTTGTACTAATTGATGTCCTGGTGGATGGGTAGATTTGTCTAGATACTGTCCAAAGTAAAGAGCATTAAGGATTTTTGATTTTAAGGATTGCATACGATCGGAAATCGATGGTTTATCGGAGCCCCAAAGTCCAGATAGTCCTTATTACAGTCATCTAGATCAGTCTTTTGTAATGAATTGGAAGTTTAGCCAGTTTGTCCAGTAAGTGCTGTAATAGTTAGAGTCAACGAGCAGTTTTCTTTCTTTTCACTCTAGAATAGAAGTATTTCTTTTTTTTAATAATTTATTTATTGTTATTTACAACTGTATACACATATATACAACAAGTAAATTTGCTGTAGGTGACATAGTGACATTATAAAAACATGTGGAGAATCTACCCAC
>NW_027106765.1:176155-177335 GCF_000696795.3 Halyomorpha halys
TATAAGAATAATTATTACTTTCTTACATTGTGAATCTGACCAAAAGAGTGTTAGACACCACCTAAAAAATAAAAAATAAAGATAACATTACACAAATAGCATCAAAAAGGAAAGTACATCTCCCATCAGTAGTTTTAAAAAAATTCAAAATTTGTTTAATCATTCTAGACTGCATGCACTGTCGAGCCTTGTCTGTCAAGGTGGAAACGGGTTTCACTGTATCTTAACTACCGCTATATGTACTGTAGACTATCACGCTAGACCTATTGTGATCATAGAACTACGACAGAGGATACTGTTATTATAATTAAAAAGACTCATTTACATGATTATAAAAAGGTCTATTTGGAATCACGGATTTGAGCTTTGGTGCTCCACTAAAATCATATATATATCTATATGGGAGTGTGTAGCACATTAGTAAGGCAATGAACTAATAATTCCAAGGCCCGTGTTCGAATTCAGATGTAGCAGATAATTATTATCTGTTACCTGTAGCAGCTTAGTCCGCTCTGTGGGCTTAGAAGCCCTCCGCGGTCCACTCAGCCGCATGAAGTGGATACTCTTAATTGGGTAAAAATCTAGCGGTCAAGCGTGATTCTGACCAAATCACCTCCTTGCACAACCGTTGATCTAGTGACAGTACTTCCTTACAAAGTACTGAACCCCTTCATGGGTTTTAGTAGTACAGATTACAGATTTAATTTAATATGTTCTTCGTAAACCTTCGTCTTGCCCCACAGTATTTTTTTAATAATACCCCACTTATTCCTGTCGAACAGATCCGTTACTTAGGACTTCATCTTGACAAACGACTGACATGGAATCCTCACACCAGACTGAAAAGACAAGAAACTGCTCGTAGATTCCGACTATTTCAAAATTTACTAGACAAACGGTCTAAATTGCCAGTCCATTATAAAAGACTGATCTACATGACTATTATAAGGCCTATCTGGACATACGGAGTTGAGCTTTGGGCTCCACTAAACTATCTAATTCCTCCCCGAATCCAATCCTTACAGTCAAAAATCCTTCGTAAAATCCTTAATGTTCCTTACTTTGTCACAAATCAAGTCATCCATCCAGGACATCAATGTTCCATATGTTGGCGATTTGGCCAGAACCAGATACCATTCCTTTCATGATAAACTTCTCAACCACCCAAATACACTTGTTT
>NW_027106765.1:178415-180293 GCF_000696795.3 Halyomorpha halys
ATTGACAACTGTATTGAAAGTTTTTGAGTTTAGGTTGTTACTAATTTTCAATATTTTATTGTGCATGTTTGAATAAAATTATTATGTTCTAAGAAAAATGATAGCTACAAACTGTCACTCATCCCATGTTTCTACCTTAATCATGAGTGGAGCTATTTGTATTTAAAAATCTAGCCATTTACAATTTAGAAAACTATACAGCTATAATTTCATCTGGACAAACGACTGTCATGGAATCCTCATACAAGACTGAAAAGACAAGAAACTGCTCGTCGATTCCGACTATTACAGCACTTACTAGACAAACGGTCTTGCCAATCCATTACAAAAGACTGATCTACACGACTATTATAAGGCCTAACTGGACATACGGAGTTGAGCTTTGGGGCGCCACTAAACTATCGAATTCCTCCCGAATCCAATCCTTACAGTCCAAAATCCAAGATAGCTACAAAATGTCACTCATCCCATATTTCTACCTTAATCATGAGTGGAGCTATTTGTATTCAAAAATCTAGCCATTTACAATTTAGAAAACTATAGAGCTATAATTTCAAAACTGGTGAACATAATTTAATAAAACTTGGATGTTCCTCTTAGATGCCAGTAAGCTTTATGGAAACTACTTTGGTGTCAAATTTTATTAGATTATGAGATAATGAGGTAAAAAAGTATTTGGAATGTGTTGATTTGACATGAAATCAATCATGAACAAAAATAAAAAGCTTACATCTATTTGAGGGAGAGAGAGACTGCTGAGGTCTTAAATAATTTCCACTTTTTATAAAGTATAATTGTAATAAGTAAGAATACATACATAATTATAAATATTTTTAAGTTCAATTATTTTGTCAATCGGACTTCTTTAAAAGCTCTACTTTTAATTTTTTTAATTCAAATTTTTATTCTATTTTGATTTTACGAAGCTTCAGCTCCTCCGCAATCCTTTCCTTTTCAAATTCAAATCGCTCCCTATCCAACACAAGGCGATCTGCTAATACCTCTTCTGTTTTATTTCTCCGTTGTATTATTAAAGTTATCCATTGTGATTTAATAACAGGTGTATGAAATAATAACTAGCACAAACACGAAAGAACTAACTTGACACAGCAAACAAAAATGGTGACAAGCTCAACTGGTCTATTGTGTGACGTCATTCTCCATTTGACAGACCAAGTAACAGACTCTCAGCCATGTTAAATGTTATTTCGTTTTACCACGGTAAAAGAAGGCAATTTTTTTCCATTTAACATAAGTTTTTCCATTTAACACGCTTCAACATGTTAAACTAAAGATCATGAACACCCCTAGTTAGGGATGGTTTGGTTGGATGATAAATAACATGGTTTAGAGTCTGCTTCTAGGTCTGTTAAATGGAGAATGACGCACGCAACAGACCAGCTGAGCTCATCGTCATTTTGTTTTTGTCGTGCTAGATTATTTGCTCGTAGTTTTGATTGTATTAGTTTTATTTTAGATGTTTTTATAAATACTAGCAATGGATGATAATAATAATGTAATGAGAGCTTTCAATTAGCTCATCTTGATTTTCTTCCTCACAAATTAGCAGATCAACAAGACACTCAGTGGGCTAACTTTCACACAGCTTCCACTTTAGGCATGTTGTGATAAATTACTTTAATCTAAACATATAAGTAAACAATAACGCGAAGTTTAGGGAGGAAAGGTTATAAAACAAGTAGCTCAAAAAATCCGCTGGAGCTCTGATGCATTTAACATTTTAAATTTCATATGTCAATTCCTACCCCCAACGTATTTCATTATAATCCGCTCCTACCTCACTGATAGAACCTTTAAAGTAAATCATAACCTAGCCTACTCATCTCTCTTTTCTCAGTCCGCCAGTGTTCCTCAAGG
>NW_027106765.1:183303-183695 GCF_000696795.3 Halyomorpha halys
TTTTTTTTTTTTTTTTTGTGCAACTTTATTTTTACAAAAAATATTTTCTTCAATTAATTACTATTAAACTACAAGTACATATTAATTTATGATAATAACATAAGTGAAGAAGATGGTTGGTGGGTGCGGTTATAATATAACACAAATAAGTTGAAATAACTTATTTAATAGAGCCAACGTTTCGGCCGAAATTTCTAGCCTTCATCAGGACAGAACAAGATAACAAGAAATGAATAAAAAAATATAAACAGAATGACATAATGTAAATAATTGTACAGAATGAAATTAATTATATTTATTATTTATTTTATTCTGTACAATTATGATTTTTATGTCATTTTGACTGCACCCCCAACCATCTTCTCCTCATATGTTATCAATCATAAATTACA
>NW_027106766.1:0-364 GCF_000696795.3 Halyomorpha halys
TATTTATCACTTATCACAGAAACATATTTTAAAATATAACGTAAATATTCTAAATGAAAAACTTTGATATAAAAAAAAAAAAAAAAAAATAGTATTTAATTGATGCATATTCGATATTTTCAAAAAATATTAAATAATAGACTCAGAAATTTCATGAAGCCCCAAACTGATATCTATCTACGGGTTTGAGAAACCCTTCTTATAGTATAAGAGCCGGGAAGAAAAAAGGCAGTTATCTCACCCCAATTTCAGACTAGAGAATCTAAGTTTTAGCCCTAAAAGAGCTATTTACGTCCAATAGTTCTTGAGATATAGGTTTTTAAAAAGAAAATTTTCTTTCAAATCTATTGAAAGATTAGTAGTT
>NW_027106766.1:4015-4830 GCF_000696795.3 Halyomorpha halys
ATTATTATTAAATTTAAAAAAAAAAAAGCTAAATATACTGAAAAACTTTAGGTTAAAACATCAACTATATCCCTTACCACTATCATGAACTAGAGAAAATAAAATAAAAATTATAGAGATTAGGGGGCGGGCTGAACTTGAATACTGGGACAGTCTGTATAATATAAAATATGATAAAGAAAATATAATTTTAAAAATAGTTAATAGTAATATAGTACAATACAGTTGGTTTCATATTATATGAAATACGCTTGGCAAACCATGTGGAATGAAAGCACGCCAAACAAGTTAAAAACCAATAAACCATGGGCCACATCAAACCGTTCCAATCGCAGGGAGGAGGTAGCTATTGCCAGATTGAGAATAGCTCATACGAATTTAACTCATGCATACCTGATCAATAAGCAGCCACCACCAAAATGTCAATACTTCAACAGTGTACTTGTGTGGAAGGTCATTTCTATTCCGCGAACTTAAGTATATTGGGAGTACACTCGGTGCTAGTGTATTGGATGCTCTGAATGATGACCAGAAGAACGTGGAAATGGTTTTTGTTTTCTTAAAAAGAAAGTGCCTTTTGAATAAGATTTAAACCAGTGAATCTGTTATACATACTAAAAAATTCCAAAAGAAGTAGTTATTTAAATTTTTTTCGTAATTTTTAAAGAGAAAAATAAAGTGAAATAGAATTATAAATATAAATGAAATAGAATTATTAAACACGAAACATGGGCGTTGATGACCTCCGGGTTTTACGCCCTAAAGCCCCAGACAACAACAACAATACGCTTGGTACTCAAAATCTGTTAGACCCG
>NW_027106767.1:0-1224 GCF_000696795.3 Halyomorpha halys
AATAATTAGAATTTACATAATATTTTGAATTTTGCCTTATGCCCATACTTTTTAACTATTTTAGTCTATATTATAATTTATAATTCAAGATAATACAGTTGGTTTTTGTTATGGTATCTTAAAAGAATTCTTTCTTAATAAGGTTTATAATATATAAAAGTAGTAACTGTCTAAATAAAACTATTTTTTCTTTAATATGATCTCTATTTAAATATATACTTACTCTTGAAATACATAACAAATGATGGCATGTTATCTTACTCTAAAACAACGTTTCTTTAACCTTCGAGTGCCTACCATTGAATCGAAGAGTGAAAGGTACGATATCTGGAGTTGTGATCTATATTGGGTACGCTATTCTCGATAATTTACTGATCATAGTATCTATTAACCTTGCCCAGTCGTGTATAATGTTCTGAAGTACATTATCTACATCTGCATCACACCTGTAATAGCATAGGAAGAACATTAATTTATTTTGTAATAATAACTAATTTTATTAATAGTATGGACATGGGCATACATTAGGGGCAGGGAGGGGCAGGTACCACTCTAGAATTGAAAAAAATATAGTAATTTAATAAAAGTTTATTTTTCTTTTCAAGCAAATAAGTATAATAGCTAATGAAGTATTGCTTCAATTATATATGATTTTATATATGTATATATAGTTGACCGTAAATATTGATGTATAGGAAGATGGTCAGGGTTGCGGTCAAAGGAGAAACAAAGGTTTCTCAATTAAGTGGCTTGGTTTTTTTTGCCGAATTCTGTCCAGTACTGGAAAGTATTGAGATCATGCCAAATTTCGAATTCGAGTATTTGAAGGGAATGCCTAGGTCACCTGAGTCCGAAAAAACAAGTTTTACAAAAATCGTGTAAAACGTAAATTACATATTTAATGCAGTATATATAGGCTTAGGGGGTGACAGCAACTTTTACGATCAAATCGACCGACGAGAAGCATCACTTTATAGAATAGATTTTTCACGGAATTATATACGATTATTATCTATAAGACGGGAGGGGTACCTCTACCTTTATAGACATAATTTTATAATATTATATATAAACATGTAATTAGAATTATAAATGTTAGTATGTTGTTTTAATAAATAAAGTTTACCAGAAAGAATATACTGAATCACAAAAAAGTTAGTTCTTACAGGCGGTGCCTCTTACTAGCCTTTGTATCGTGAGTAGAATCAATACTCAACCGATGGT
>NW_027106767.1:4096-4578 GCF_000696795.3 Halyomorpha halys
TCTACCTTGTATTAAAGCTGAGGTCCGAGAATAAATCATGGCTCGAAATCTTCTCCTGATCTTACAAAATTGAAAATTGGGGTTCATGTCCCCTCGATAATTTTGATATTAAAAAAATTATCCCCCAAAAATGACTGCAATAAATAAAGAAGACGCAATTGATAATAAAAAGAGAAATGTCACAGTAGATATAAATTTTCTTATCTTATAAAGAAAACTTATATTCTTAAAATTGGTTTACATTTTCCTTCTTTAGAACCTAAAATATTAGAAGAATAAAAAAAAACGCTTTATTGATTAAGTTATGGTGCCCAACTTCATTGGATAGCTGCATACAGCATACTGATACCTAGTAAAATATTTGTTTTTTCAAACTAATTATATATAGGCATTGTATAATTAATTTAATTTTATATAATTTATTTAAATTATATTATTTCAAAATTTTTTGAGACAAGGTAATTATTTATTAAATAAAACCA
>NW_027106767.1:7676-7903 GCF_000696795.3 Halyomorpha halys
GGCTTCATCAGGGCTAAAAAGATACAAAATGATACAATGATAAGAATAAAACTACAAAGATAAGATACAGTGATAAGAATAAAAATAAGTAACAATGGCAAGAGTAAATTTTTTTTATAAAAATACGTAAAATATACAGTTTTGTTTTATGTACAGGAGATGTACATAAAACAAAAACAATACGGGGAAGGAAACAAATATAGAGATTAAGTAAACGTCATGAAAAA
>NW_027106768.1:0-969 GCF_000696795.3 Halyomorpha halys
TATTGGCAACATAAGGATTAATACTATTTGGAATTAGCATTGGAAACTGTCAATAACATTTATCAGTTTGTAAGAGGCTTTCACGGAGTACTCAACATTATGCTTTCAATTTATACTAATGGTGAATATGCCGATATGGTGTTTGTATATGGTTTTTGCAATGGTAATGTTGCCCGTCGTGAATATACCAGGCGATTTCCGAATAGAATTGAATCTTGTGAAACAATAACACACCTTCAGTGCCATTCTGCCACTGCTGCTCTTTAAGAATGATTCCGAGCCTGTCGTAAGGCACCACGGAGGGCGGAAGAAATGTTAAACAAATTAAAGGAGGAAAAAAATAAATAAATAAAAAGGTGTCTTAGGCGAGTAAGCACCACAATGCTCCCTTGCATACAGCGGATCCCACAACCTACCTTAAATGCCCTTCAGGCAAAGAAAGGATATTTATGTTCATTATGTATTCTGTGTATACATTATTATGTATACCAATGTTTTTGATTGAAATAATAAAATTAAGAGAAGGGTGAGAGAAAAAGGGGGGTCTTATTTGGGTGGGAAGTACGGCCTGGTTGGACTATTATTTTTTGGCATAGTCAGTTATACATATTTGTTTCGTATTATTTTAGTTCTTTAATGTTTTTCGTTTTTTATATATATATTTTCAATTTTTTTATTTTTATAATTTTCTTTTTTTCCTATTATTTACCTATATATCTAAATTTAATTCTATCTCATTATAATAAATGGTAAAAATTTTAAATATAGAAAAATATATACACATAAACTACATGGTAATGCACAATTATATTCCATTGGAATATAAAAAAAAATACTCGAAAAATAAAATAAAAAATTTAAAGGAATATAATTAGGTGCTCTCGAGTTAGTTAGTTTCCATATAATTAGCACTACTATGAATTAAGCCTTCCAAATATTAAATAAATTTAAATTATTTACCTACTACCG
>NW_027106768.1:1280-2117 GCF_000696795.3 Halyomorpha halys
AGAGTAGGTATAATTTTTACTGACTTGGAGAATTCTTTTGAGATATTTCTGAATCGTAGATCAAGCAACGAAGAACTAAGCCGCTTCCCGACTTCGGATATGACACAAATGTTTCTGTCAAAGGGAATGGAATATACGCATTTATAATTTTTTTTTTTGGATTAATACAGGTTCTTATTGTTGAGTATATTCAAAATTTCAGCTGAATTTTATTAAAAATTATATCTATTTGCGATTGCATGTAAACGTTTTATTAAAGCTGTTAAATAAAAATTTCTGGGGTTTTCTATTGCTTATATTTTTATTAATAATTTTTAAATGTTTTTCTCGCCTATATTAAATTTGTATCGTATAGTTCACAATCCATTTTACAACTCACATTTTGTCAACTAATAAATTCTGTATCATTTTTATTATTTGATATATATATATCAATTTAATTTAGTAATACTTCTTATGAAATTATGTTAGGGGAGCGGGCTAGCTTAATGGGTAAAGCACCGAGCAGCTAACCCCGGGTTCGAACTCGGCTGTGGCAGATAATTATTTCTTCTGTCACTGTAGCTTGTGAGTCAACCCTATGGGTTCGGAAGCCCTCCGGGGTCCAACCTCAATAAAGTTAGTATTCTTAATTGGGCGAAAACCTGGGTGGTTAAGCGTTGTCTGTCATAGGCAACCTCCTTGTTTAACCGTTGTTCAAGCAACAGGACTACCTTAACCAATTACTGATTACTTTATCGGTTATGTAGCATTTAACATCGTTATTATTATAATGTTAATATGTTTAAGTGTTTTTAATTATATTAGTTATTCTTTTGATCCCAATATTATTTCTTT
>NW_027106768.1:4187-5272 GCF_000696795.3 Halyomorpha halys
CATTAGTGAAATCTAAACAATAGCATTCATGATAAACGTTGTTACAAGATATCTTGACCATTGAGAAGACTCAACATCTTTGTTCCACAACAACAATGGTCGAACGGCCTAGGAAACATAACGGCCTACTTCTTTGAACTAAATCCGAATTTTGAAATTAAATAAGTAGGAAGTAATTTTGATGTGGCTGTATGTTTCCACATGCAGACGACCAATAACCATAAGGTTAAGAAGTATTCTGAAATGTAGGAATAATACTAGAAGTATTACAGAAATTATAACAATAAGCACATTCGTATTCTTTTATATTCTTCTTAATAATCTCGAAGAATATTTGATAGGTTCCATTAAATTTTTTAACTGAAATAAAACGTAGATATTATCATTATCGTGAATTATTTTGGTTCTAATAAATAAATTAATATGTGCCCTAACTACATCATTAGTGAAATCTAAACAATAGCATTCATGATAAACGTTGTTACAAGATATCTTGACCATTGAGAAGACTCAACATCTTTGTTCCACAACAACAATGGTCGAACGGCCTAGGAAACATAACGGCCTACTTCTTTGAACTATATCCGAATTTTGAAATTAAATAAGTAGGAAGTAATTTTGATGTGGCTGTATGTTTCCACATGCAGACGACCATTACACCATATCGTTAAGAAGTATTCTGAAATGTAGGAATAATACTAGAAGATTTCAGCAGTCTTTTACATAGCATACGTTTCTACTACAGACATTAATCATACAATACAAGACCATAACATGTATTCAAGACTGCGAAAAACATCTGAAAAGGAGCTGGATATGGGATCTCCACGACTAACAAGTCACTGCAATATTAAGCCAGGAAGGAATGCTGCTTCATGCTACCTATTTTGATACCAAAAACCTGGTTAAAATATAACTGTCATCTTTTACCATCCGCAAACGAAGTACTAAAGCGAACAAATGATTTTAATCGTTTTTCGTACATTTAAGACAAAGTATGGTTGAGCTACATTGGGATCGGAGTGCATTGAGCCCGATCTATAGGCGACAGTACAAAAGGCAACCTTGATCGTTAACTCCTGTGG
>NW_027106769.1:0-1071 GCF_000696795.3 Halyomorpha halys
TAACCTCATCAGCTTCTGTTATATGTTCATCATCTGCTGAATTAACATCTTCCGGCTCTGATATAACCTCATCAGCTTCTGTTATAAGTTCATCATCTGCTGAATTAACATCTTCCGGCTCTGATATAACCTCATCAGCTTCTGTTATAAGTTCATCATCTGCTGAATTAACATCTTCCGGTTCTGATATAACCTCATCAGCTTCTGTTATATGTTCATCATCTTCTGAGTTATTCTCTGTTATGACCTCTTCCGCCATGATTTCATTCTCTTTAGATTCTGTAGTAACATCATTTGGTATATTTTCATTCTCTTCAGGTTCTACAATATCCTCTTCAGGTCCGTTGATATTGTCTTCGTGTTCTGTCACATTATGGCTTGGTTCCATTTCTTGTACTGTATCATTTTCCATTGGCTCAGTCTCATTTTCATCGCCAGGTTCTCTAGTGATTTCTTCAACTGTTGTGCTTTGCGACGTCATATTTCTATCAGGAGATATCCTTTTCTACCTCCAGTGAAGTTTCTATCTGATCGGGTTTCATCAAACGTGTGTAACAGGTTAACTAAAATTCGTGTACTAAACCTTGGAGCTCTGGATAGAAAGTGATTATAAAATCTGAATGTATTGTTGTCCGGCAACAAGTACAATAATGAGTATTAAATTTATTAACTAACACTTCTAATAAAATGTATTTTTAGGAATAAATTTAAGTAAGGTACGAGAAAAAAGGTTGAAAGATCATTGTTGACTGGATGACGGAACAATTATTACTGTTTTAATCAACTTGAAGAGCGATGAACTGTCTCTATTATAAAGAAATACGATATTGAATAAGAAAAATATGTAACAATGCTGTATGAGATCTATTTCTTGCAAATATATAAAGGTGATCCCCCCCCCCATTCTTTCTAATTTTATTGGATAGCCAATATGTGAACTAGTTTAAACCGTTACCAGTATTCCGTGTCTCGCGATTATTGATTTCATCTTGGTAATTACCAATGCTTGGTTATATTAATAATAATTGGATTGTTTGTTAAAGCTACCAGCTGTAGCTCGTCAGAAAAATA
>NW_027106770.1:0-384 GCF_000696795.3 Halyomorpha halys
AATTATAAAAGACTTTGAGATTATTGAATATCCCTCATGTCACTATGTCACCTACAACAAATTTATTTGTTGTATATATGTGTATACAGTTGTAAATAACAATAAATAAATTATTAAAAAAAAACATTAACATATTTTAAAATAGACTCCTGAAATGCAGATTTATTTTTTTATGATTCAATTAATCAATGGTAAAAAAAATAATATTAATAAATTACAATTTTAACGATTCTAAACTGCAAATAAAAAATAAATATTAAAAAACGCAGTAAACCTGAAAGTATAAACTCTTGAAATTGTATTAGAGTCAGCAAATATTTACACTTGAAATAAAAGTTTCAAGTATGCACAGGAATAGTATTTTAGTCTAAAAAAACAAAACAA
>NW_027106770.1:1254-3140 GCF_000696795.3 Halyomorpha halys
AAAATAATTTTTTATTAAATTAAAGAATCATTATTTGTAGATTGGGCGAAGATGAAAAATAACATAAAATTAATCTAATAACTTCTGTTAATACAAATATCATATTTATCACTACGGTTTGTTCACAGAGGACAATATCAATATCATGATGTTGATATTATCATCGTCAAATTGTATTATTATTGTATTGTATATCTTTATATTTTTTGTCTCTCATTAATTTTATTTATTTGTTGAAATAAACATTGGATGAAGACAATTTATTTACAATCTAGAAATTGGTTGAACAAGAGAGGATGTGAATGTTAAATACTAAATATATCGTAACTACAGGGTATGAAGGGTGGCCAAAAAAAATATTTATGGTTGAGGTTAATAAATTTTGATTAGGGGGCTATGAAAACTACAGATTGATGGCGATCGTACGAATCAGATATAGAAGGAAGCTGACTTACTCATGCCCTCATGCTACCTTTTTCTTGCCCTCCATGTCCCTCCATCTACCCTCTCCTCGGGTACCAGAGGGCTCTTCGGAAGTGTCTTTACTCACACATGGTTTTCTATACTGAAAAGGAATATAGAAAGAAAGACTGCCTCAGGTCAAATATCGAAAGCCAGTGAGTGTCTTCGCAAGTAGCCATATGTTCATAGTTTGATTGGAATCTTCCGTTTGAACGGAACAAAAATAGTTAATGAAATTTATGGCTAGGATCCATATGGCTAATCATTGAAACAGCTATTGTTTAAACGTATTCCCAAACCTTTATAACACCTATTTTTAAAAATATAAGATCAAATTTTTATATATTTTTTTTTTAATATTGAACAGTCTAAACTTCCCATTCACTACAAACAATTAGTACACACTACGATAATCAGACCAATTTGGACATATGGAATTGAGCTCTGGGGCTCTACGAAACCATTAAATTCCTCCCGCATCCAATCCTTACAATCCAAAATCCTACGTAAAATCCTTGATGCTCCTTATTACAAATAAACTCATTCACAAAGACTTTAACATTCCATTCGTTGCAGATTTGGTCCAAATAGATATGGGTCTTTTCATTCCAAACCCCTTAACCATCCTAACCCATTAATTCTTAATCTTTATCCTTAACAATCCCTGATAATTCTCTAAGGCGTCTGAAAAGAAGATAGCTACGGGACCTTCTAATTTAAATTAATGTTTGAAATTCCACCAATGGGTGGTTCCTTCCCAAGATTTTCAAGAGTATATAAAACATACAACATATTTACTTATTGTATTTATTATTTGTACAGTTGTAAAACACATCATATAAAAAAAAAATAAAAAAATTGAACATAATTTTATTATAGTGCCAACAAGTCTATAACATTTATTTTTTTGATAAGGATAAAGTATATCACCTAAAACTTATAAATAATACTTACAAATTAGACACCGATTTAAAATTAGATTTATACGATTGGTCTCCTGCTATAATTGCGTCCCAAAAATTTAATGTGTATTTTCAAGTCTTCGTTTGCAGGATAATAATTTTAGTTATACTAATTTTTTTTTTTATAACTTAGAGGTCCAATACGGATTACATAATTATAAAAGACTTTGAGATTATTGAATATCCCTTGAAATTAGTTATTCTATTTTTCTTCTTTTTTTTTTAAACAAAATCCATAATACACATTTTTCCTTGTTTATAAGATATATTCTGTTTACACACATCCCTGCAACGCGAAAGTGCAAACACTATCCTTCAAACAAGTCAAGTTATATTACTGTAAACCACCCAAAGTTTCCTCCATTGCCCTTGATTGCAGTTATCAGAAGTTGAGAACACCGCAGAAATTGTTGGCACATGCCTTCAGGTGTAACTGGTGTCATTTTTCAAATTGCTTACAAT
>NW_027106771.1:0-23389 GCF_000696795.3 Halyomorpha halys
CGCGGGCATTTGACCGGTATTATTGGTGTTTTAAACATCAGAACTATTCCTATAAATAATCGAGAACTCTAGAACTCTTATGGATACTACTAGAACTCAAAAAAAAATTGAAATTTTTCAAGGATGGGGGGCCAACTTCACAGAGGTAAATATTTGGAAATGGCCCAGCTAAAGAATTCCTTAAGGATAGATCTTTGCCAAAAGATAAGAGATACGACTGCGGTCTTTCCTGGTACAGATAACAAACAGCACGATTCCCCACATTCCTTACACAGCGAGCCTATATTATTCCAAAATCTGGGGAATAAAATAAATAACAAAGAATAAATAATATATTTTTTGTTATTACCAAGGATATTCATTAAAGAAAAAAGTAATATGATGCAATAAAGAATGCTTACATAAACTAAGCATTTTTTCTTTCCAAACTTTTATTTCATCACTACGAATAGCAAAAAAAGATTTTTTTTTATTATATAGATATTGAAATAAATTAATAACTATAATCAGTTAGAGATAAAATACTATATTTATATTTTCATAATTCTTCATTAAATTAAAAAATTAATATATAAAATGAAACAATGGCTATAAAATTTATAGTAATACTAAATTAAAAAATTCTTTTTACTAAATGTGAATCAATTGTGGTACGTAAAAATCGAAATGAAGAAAAAATATGTATATTATATACTCTTTAAGTATTTATACAAATTCTAACCAACTAAGTAATTAGAATGATTAATTTTGAGTTTAACAAAGTAAGTTAACGAATGCTCGATCAAATAGAAGTAGGTTTCAGTTTCAGTGGACTATAAACTGATAAAATATAAAAACAATGATTTTACTATTTTATAAACAGATGATTAACCGCATGTAAATACGAAGATAGTCAGGGTTGCGCTCAAGAAGAGCAAAAATAGTTTAAATAAATAAATAGTGTTAATAAATAAATTTTGTTTTCCTTGATGGCAGCGCTGAGCATATCCTTCAAATTAATTTTACACATTTGTTTATTTATTGAAATGTGCAATACCAATTAAGCCGTTGAGAGCAAAAGTTGTGCAAGTCATTCTGTTCTTACATAAATGTTTATAATAAATATATAATTTTACTATTAATTATTAATAAAATTAATTACTGAGTGCTAAATACTGTTTTAAAAGTATTTAAAGAGTTCGATATAGCTAACTGACTAGGTTAGATAAAAAAACACTGTTATGCTTAACTAGAAAGTTAATAGAACTTCTAATGTTTTTAATATCTCTATGCTCCAGGTTTGAATTACACCACTTTTGCACTCAAAGCCTAAGTTCTGATCTTAAATAACTTCACCAGTAAAATAAAAAAATAAAAGATATTAAAATAATTTGTTCAAAATATTTAGAAATTATATTTATCGTCCAGAATGTATAGAGTAGACTTAAATGATAGTTTGATATATATATCAGAATAAAATTATGATCAATTCAGTTTGAACTGGTATTTAAAGAAGCAAGTAAGTAAAAGGGACCAACATAACAATTCGGACAAAATAATACCCAATTTTTTTTCCAAAAAATAAAATAAAATAAAATATAAATCGGTTCTTTTGTTGCCTATTCCAGTTCTCTATAGGTGAATAATATTAATCAACAAACACAACAGGAGTTGAATTCCGGGCCAATTCAAGGCAAACCTGCCCACCCAACATGTGACCTCTGGAATCAAAAACAGTTCCCTTTGGTTATCCAATATGTTCCAATATTAGAGTAGTTAGTATATAGAGTCTATGCAATGCATATCAGATCAATTAAATGCATAATAAAATATGAATAATACATGTTTAATAACTTCACGAATAAATAAATTATTAAATGCAAAACTTCGAAATAGACCGAAAATGCTGATCGATGTCTTGACATAAATGGGTCAATGTCTAGTGGAAATAACTTCGGTTTTGATTCTAGTTTTAGAATGGATGTACTAAAGCTTTATTTGCTCCAGGAATATTGGTTCCAGCTTTTTTACTGTTATATTTATTTTGATTTTTTAAAAAATCTACTATGACTTATATATAAAATAACCCGAACTAATTAATAAAAAAGAAATTTTAATAATAATTAACACTACATTAATTCAAAACAACAAGAAGAATTCGCAACAAAACTTAATGATTTATGCAATATATGTATAATGTAGTCATTTTTAAATACATCAATAACTATATTGCAATTTGATTTTATAGATTTTTTAAGCACCAAATGAAAATAAAATAATAACATTTGAGAGGTGGATGCATCGCTTACCAACTTAAAGTTGAAATTAATCCTAACTTCTTTATTATTCACGATGCCAATACTTCCTCTTCCTATATTTAGAAGCGTTTTGGAGTAAATGGCAAAAGAGTGTTAAGTAGACACTATAAAGTAGCCCTTCAGGTTAATTGATTTTGGCGAAAGAATAAAAATTGCTGGAACATCCTAGGCACATATCTACCTTAAACACCTAATTTCAGTTTCATACGTTTCGTAATTGAGCTAGGCTGTCAACAGGTTAAAAGCCTTTTCTGAATTCTCATCCTTAATATCCATTACTATATCTCAGAAATATTTCTATTCAGTTTCAAAACACCATAAGAAACCCAAATAAACAATCTAAATACTTAAACTACTCTTAAGACTCCGCGATTCATTTCCTCAGAGTATCCCCCACCTTCTGATATCCCCTTCTCCCGGGAAAAATAGGCAGTTATTTCACCACAATTTTTGATTACTTTAATGAAAACTATGTATAATTTCTAGTCAAAACCGATGAGTCTGCCAAGTATAGGTAGGGGGAATAAAAAATGACGGCTGTTTAAAAACCTTAAAAAAACATTTATTTTTCATTCGGAGCTCTATATCTCAAAAACTACCAACAACACTAGAAAATCTAGAAGAAAATTATTTAAAGAAGAGTAAATTTGCTGAAATACTAGCCCTAATAGAGCTATTTACATCCAATAGTTCTCGAGTTATAGCTTTTAAAAAGCAATATTTCTTAAAAAGATTAATAGTTAATTAATTTATTTTGAGAAGTCTATACCTCAAGAACTATGTGACTTATTGTGGTCTGTTAGCAATCAAATCAAAGTAAGTTTAATGTACTATAAAGTAGTAGTTTATGACCTTTACCTTAGTAGGAATAGTAGTTTTCATATTTGATAAAATAAATTGATTTAAGGTTGTTCGGACAATAAGTTTGATTTATGAAAAACTTCATTTCAAAAACCATTGGACGTACAGATGTCTGCCAGCGCTCAAATTAAAGCTAGTTAAATTTACTACAAAATACATAATTATGTTTATCTTTGTAGGAGTAGTAGTTTTTATGATATTTGACAAAATAAACTCACAAAATGTTAATTTCTAGTTGTTCATTTAAAATATTTCATTTTTGAAAAATATATTTCTAGATCCATAAGACACACATGTCTGCCAGCACTCAAAATAAAGGAAATCACCCTTACTATAAAGTAGTTCATGGCACTTATCTTCGTAGGGGTAGTAGTTTTATAAATTTGGCAAATAAAAATTTGTCCGAACAACTATAAATCAATTTATTGTAGCAAATATCATGAAAACTACTAATCCTACGAAGAAAAATGTCATAAACTAATTTATAGCCCATTAAACTAACTTTAATTTGAGTGCTAACAAACATCTGTACGTCAAATGGTTTTTAAGATATAGATTTTTCAAAATAAATTCACTAACTTCTGATCTTTCAGTACGTTCTGTACATTTTTATGAAATGTTGCTTTTTAAAAAGTTATATCTCGAGAGCTATTGAACATAAATAGCTCTAGTAGGGCTTACCTTTCAGCAAATTTACTCTACTTTAAATGACATTCTCTTAGATTTTTTCTTAGAGCTCCGAATAAAACATTAATTATTTTTAACTTTTTGAAACAGCCGCCATTTTGTATTTCCTCTACGACAATGCCTTCTTGGTTCATTTCTATTCTAACCCTTAAGAAACTTAATACCTCCCTACATGACCTCCTCACCATTCGTTTTTCTACTGTTAAATACTAGATCTCAACCAACAGACTTATACATACCTTCCTATAGAGCTGCTTCCTCAAAGAAATCATCTACTTTTTCAGTTACCTTATTTTGGAATTCTTCACCCATATCCATTCGTAAAGCCTCATCCTTAACTTCATATCCATCTCCTTCAGTAAAAATCTTCCGTATATTTGTAAATTTCCTTTCGCTTCACACATACCACTTTGCGAGACTTAGTTATTTTGAATCAAGGGACTTTAAAAGGTGTATATAAGTTGAAAACTAGGGTTCGAAATGTTTCACGTTCACAATACATGTTCCATATATAGGAAAGTGAAAGGAAAGCCGAAAAAAATATATATAAAAAATTAATATAATATCCATCAATAAACGAAGCACTCCTAGAGTATTGTAAGCTAGTACTAAATTCCAGCCACGTGGTTTTCATCCATCCAATTACCAGATATGTAAATAGATTTTGAAAACCGAGTATTTTAGAGGACTTCAAACAACGCTATGAAAACCTGAAATTAAACTTACTAAGCCAATTAACTGTGAATCAATTGTGACTTTTTCCCTAATTACGTGTCTCCTAGGAATTGATACAGTATTTAAAGCTTAAATTAATGACCAGAAAAACCGATAATTTAGTGTAAAGTCATTGTTGCAGCAAATCAAAGATACTGCAAAATCATAAAAAAATATTTATTATTAAAATTTGTTGATTAATTAATAAAATTAACTTTTATTAATTTAAATCTACACTAATAATGATTCTCATAAGTCCTTCACTTGTGACAGAAAATGTAATATAAAATAGTAGTTAACAGAATAAAATAAAATAGTAATTGGATAGTTTATTATTTACCCTGATTAAAAATTGAAGTAAATTTCAAAGGTAAAAATAAAACTTATTCCACAACTATTGAGTGTTATAACTATTGTTCAATAAATTAGTTTTATTAATAAATATAATACTTTTTTTATAATTAAAAAATTGAGATAAAAGAAATCTATTTTACAACAAAATTCAGGAATGGACATGTCCAAGACCTCCGCAGTACAGACCTTGAAACGGACCTCCGCTGTGGTTTATGTACAGCTATCCATGCAGTGTGGTTGGAACGAGCTCACAGTATACAAACATTATGTAATAAAATAAATAATTTATAAACCATCAAAAGTATTGGATAGGTATCTAATTTATTTAGTTCATCTAAAACATGTGCATGTAATCGTACTTAATTATTCAGAGATACCAGATTAGATGAAAGAAAATGAATACTAGAAAGTTATTCTAATGAATAAGAGAGAATATGGTAAAAATGAAATTTATTACAAATAAAAATAACAAAGGTTAAATAATACGAGATCATTTTCTATGAAATGTATACAATTAAAAAAAACAAAAAAAAATGCCAAATATCAAAATCAAGCTAAAATCATTAAAGCTTCTCTCAATATATCTATCTTTTTTATCCCCTAATTTTCTTTTCAGAAAATTATCTTTTTTCTTTAGGATATTTTTATTGTATATACAATTACGTATATTATTTTGGTAATAAAAGATTAATAATTTGTGTTTGGAAATCAAAACGAGGGGACGAGATGTTAAAACATATGTGAAAATGTTTTAACAATTAGTTTTTCGCATGTGTAAGCGAAAGAGGTAGATGAAATTTGATAAAATTTATACTAGTCATGTCTTCCTTCACTGATTTCCAACATAGAGGTAATTCGGACGTGCAGTTTTCGAAATATAGGATTTTGCGTGAGCGATAAATTGCTACTATATCAGTTTTACACTTAAACCCAATTTTTCTCCATATTTGGTATAAATACATTTTTATTGATATTATGCGGTCAGATCAAATTTCTTTCCCGTAACGAGACTCACTTGAGATAGTTTACCCATAACTCAATTGACTCCGTTTCTAAAGTTGTGGTTTGTTACAGAAGAGTAGTCTTCCATTATTCAAGGAAATTTAGGCGGTTAGGTAAACGTTTGCCAATTACGATGAAACCTGTCCTTGAATCCTTTGCAATACAAAAAAGACCGAAAAGCATTATGTATTGTAAAGCATTATAAGGAACAGTAAAAAAACATCAAAGCTAAACATAGATAAAACAAATAACAATTTTTTTACTAGACTAATGTTAACACATTTTAACCCATTTTAATCAAACTATTATTGAACAACAAAAGAATTTCTTAATTTTAGTCGAATTAGAAAATTCTAATCCTTTGTAGGTTCAACCAATCGAGTTAAAATAAATTGTATGATATATGAAAAATGTACTTGAAAAGGAGTGTTACTTTTTCATTATTTAAAAACATTTAAAGTCAAAATTCTTAAATTAAACTTTTTAGAACTCGCATAAAATTCTAATTTGCAGAAAAACATATTTTAGTAACATTTAACTTGAGGCATTTTATCCCCACATACCCATATGCTTGGTTCAGAACTGGGCAAAAATTAGTAATAATTAAAACTACAATTAAATTGTAATTTATGCAATTTTTATTAATGTTCCATTAATATATGAACATTGTATTCACAACTATCTATTTAAAACTTTTTTTTTTCCAAGGTGAAAGCACTCATCAAGCCTCAGTCCAGCACTCTTCATTCTCTTCTTGTCTGATATTATTTAGTTTTTCCAGGATAACGGAGCCACAGGAGTTAGCATTGACCATAATCACGAGGTCTTAATGTTATTGCTAGCAGACGACATAAACCTTCTAAGTAATAACTGGTATAGCGCGCAAAGAAATTTAAAGATCCTGCAGCAATACTGCGCAAATAACTCTCTAACCTTAAACGTGTGAAATGTACAAGGCAAAGGTTCTTGTATTCCATAAATCACCCAAGTTAAAACAGGTCAAACCTCTTTATTGGTACGATGCAAAGTTAGAGTATACAAAAACATATACATATTTAGGAGTACCTTTTGCATCCACACATGAATCAAAAAAGGCTTCTGTACGTTTCATACAAAAATCATCCATTGCTACCGCTAAGTCTTGGAAACCCTGAGAAGAGGAAAGAGTAACTTTTGGGAAACAAAGATGGAATTATATGACTCAATGGTCTCCTCAGTTCTTCTATATGCATCCCAAGTTTGGAGCCTTAGATATTTGGATGTTATCGAAATTTATTAAATATCAACATAGATGGCCCAAGAATACCCCAAACTATATAGTTCGACTCAAGAAAGGTAGAAGTCCTTTAAGTTCAAAAGTAATAACACAGGTAGCAACTACTGGTCCAAACTGTCATTGATGTCAGAAAAGAGACTTCCAAGACTATGCTTCAACAGGCTAAGGATGCTAGATGCAGAAAACTCTGATGTAGAATACAACTAGGTCTCGCAAGTTAATATGATAGCCAACCAATATGGATGTAGGAATGAGTAAAATAGTTCATACGAAAACGGAATATAGAGACATAAAGGCGATATTCATGAAAAGATCCTGAACCACAACTTCTCAACTGATATCAAGGGAGCATTGAACTCAAACATTAGCCCCATATACTGATCACTCTGTAGCTTTAACCTACTCAAACCTGAATTATATCTAACATATAGGCTAAATTAAAAAAAAAAATAAGATGCATCAGCCAACTAAGAGTAGGAAACCCGGGGCACATCAAACTACAACACGGAAATAAAACCATCACTTTGAAGGCAAACGAACTCTGTACATTCTGCAAAAGCTATTTTAATAATATTTTGTATCACATCCTCCTGGATTGTCCAACCTATAAAGAAAATAGACAATATATCTTAAAGCCACCCATGTCCGTATCTTGCAACGTACCAAACATAGAAAATATATTGAACATTGATAATGAAGCTAAATTGAACACTCTATATTAATATTGCAACAATATGTAACAAGTTTGATTTTGTAAGTGGCATATAAATAGTAGAATGCAAATAGTTTTCGAAGCCAATATCTTTATTTATATTACACTTTCGTTTATTTAAAATAATTCTTATTATTTTAAGTTTGATATAATGGAGTTATGAATATTATGTTAATAGTTTTGTATTATCCAGTTCGTTTTATTTTGTGTTTATTGTTTTGTAATCGAGAAATTGTTTTATCTTTTGTTTATTGTTTTTGTAATGGAGCACTAGACTCAGGTTCTATTTTATTATTGTATATTGTGTTATGAATTTGTACAAGACTTTGTCTTTCACAAATAAAATAAAATCTAATCAAATCTAAAAACTAAACTTTTTTTTTCTCCAACTCTGGTTCGGTTAACATCTAGTTTTCTCTACTTTTATGCCGTGCAGAATATAATTAAAATTCTAACAAGGTAGCAATACTGAGATGTCTGTAAATGGATTCACTGTGAAAATAAGATCTTTTATCAGGTTCACTAATTATTATCAGCAACGCATTTAGAATGACAAAGGCAGACAGAAAAGAGAAAAAAGATGTTATTGGGATGATCGGATATTTCTTCAGGACAGAGTTATCATCAGGTAACCTCCAACAATTTCACTAACTAGCTATGTATATTGTATGAATAAACATAATAATCTGATTAATTTTGCATTATTTTGAGGCTGTTGTGAATGAGTTCAGGTGCCACCTTAGTAATCTCATATCTGCAGCGGTACCGATTCGATTCAGACTTGGGAGGGTTGACATTAATATCGTGGTGGGCCCACGGAACATGGACCCTGCATGTTAGAAATGGCCAGGGAGGGGGAAAAACACTATTGTACTATATAATTTATTTATTTATATGAATACGTAGTACATAACCTCCCAATATACCCTTCTATTGAAGTTAACTGGAATGACCAAAAAAGTAAAACTCAAACAGAATACCTATTATTAGCATTTATCACAAAAAAAACTGGCCCTTCAATAGAAGACAATACAACACCTAACACTCAAGACCAATAGTAAATTATGCATCAATTGTTCGTTCCCCGAACGAAAGGTAAGAACTTGATGAAACGACTAAAAAGTAATATTCTACATTGAAAAATATATATTTTAACCATATGTTTCAATCAATTTTCATCTATAAAAAACAACCATTATTGGAGTTTGGAGCTGGCAATCATTAAACCATTATTAATCGAAGATGCCAGCATTAATCTGTGTTGGTTAGAAAATAACCGTTCACGGCTAATATAAATTAATAGTTAATTTACATTAGAATTAAGTATACGTGACATTGGTTGAATAAAAATAATTTTACAAGACTTTATTACGAGGAGAGATCGTAAATCTTGAAAATAAAAATTTACGTCACACAAATGTCAACAAGCGTCGTGGACTATTAATTTATTCTGGTCAGAAACTTATTTTTATTTTTTTGTAATACATAGTCGTCAAATTATGTACTTCCTTGAGACTTCCAAAAAAAATAAATAATTGACTCTTCAATAAAATGTAACTCCATACAAGGGGCTACTTAAAAGTGTTGTTAAGATACATGAAGAATTGAATGGGAAAAATAAGTAAATTATACAAGCTTATTGAAACAGTAAAATAGGAAAATTTACAAAACAGTACTTGGTTAATTTAATAGATGACTTAAAAAAAAAAAAATGAAAGGAATGCTTAAATAAATATTATATATGTTTTAATATTAAATTATTATTTTTCATGAACCAAAAGGTAGTTATCATTGGCAAAGGACGTTCTGAAAAAAATTTAAATAAACGTTATGATTAAGACAAGAATAATAATAATTATTATAATTTAAATATTTTATTAACTTTTGTATAGAAGGGAATTTTATGGCCGATAAATATTATTGCTCTACTCTCTCAAATGTCAACAAGAAGCAGATTAACTAATACAAACTTATAAATATATATAGACTATTCTAACTATAGTTAAGAAATCAAAATAGGAACAAACAACGTACAATATTTTCATAGTCAAATATTTGAAAATAAAACCAAAGCAAGAGGATGTAATTGTACATATTTACATAAACAAAAAATAGGAAATTTACCGACTAATAAATATTATTTTCCTAATTTTTGTCAAATATCAACAAGCATTAATTATTAAAAAAATCCACACAATTATAATGATAGATGTTAACAAATCAAATTTGGACCAAAAATGCACACATTTTAAAAAATATAAGTCTGAGGACGTGGAGGTATTAGGTAATTTTAGAACTAATAAATAAATATTATTGCACTACTCTTTGTGAATGTCAACAAGAAGGAGATGAACAAATACAAACTTATAATATACATAGCCAACTATAATTACAGACGTTAAAAAATCAATATAGGTTCAAAAAATGCAGAGATTTTTCAATTTAATAGAAATGATTTACAATAAAATCAGGGTCAGAGGACGTGCATTGCAGATGTTTACAATAAATAGTACCCTTTCTAAAATCTTAGTATTCCGTCTGACCATCAGCGTTAAATAATTAACCTTTTAAACATTATTATTTATTTTATTCAACTGAGCTTCTAATTTGATTATATACAATTATTAGTTCAATCTTTTCCAAAAAAAATAACTATATAATTATATCATTAAATGATATAAATAGAATTTTAAAACGTTTTTAAAAAAAAAAATCTTAAAAGAAACAGGTATCGTGAGAATATTACAAATAAGTAATGGTGTTTACACCATTGATTTTATTTATTTCTATTACCCTGAATATTACAATCCCTACATAGCAAAAACACTCAACAACATAAGTACGGATTAGTAACATTACAATAATTACGAAATGAATGAACGATTAGAATTGAATATATTTAATTAGTAATGGACATAACTTGTAAATTTACCCATTAAATGATACATGAAAGTTCAAAGGAATTATAATATTTCCGAAATATAACTAGTAAAGAACCATACCTGTGAACACAACAGAGATGATGATGTTACGATCCAGAGCAGAAAGAGAAGCAGCCAAACACCTACGACCACTGCTCGAGAGATACTGAACGCGCCCCGCCCCCACCAACCCCCTCCACTTCTCCAGCACTGGCTCTTTAAGATTTAAATGCCTGGAATTTTAAACTGTTCCATGCCTCCATATCTAGTCCAGAGCTCGTGTTTGGAATGCAGAGAACATTGCTCTTAATCGTAATTTTTGTTTTAACATTCATTTCATCCAATTTTCTTCCTCTCTCAAACACCTATACACGGACCTATCGTACCCTTTGAATCTTGTTTATGTAGCACTGAAAATTTTTAAAAAAAATCATTCGAATAATTGGCCTGATTAAAAGCTTATAAATTTCTTCTTTCTTTTTGACCGCCTCCCGTATTATTAATTTCCATAAATGTGCTAATTATTTCACATATAATCAATTTATAAATAATCATTCATTTCATATTTATTCAATCCAAAGAATAAAAAAATATTATCCATGATACAACTAATAAATGCTCTGTGAATATATATATATATATATATGTACCAACCTATTCTAGTTAGAGTGGGAAATCCGAGGTTTATTCCATGGTGCCACCCCACAAATGTTAATCCGCCTAGGGCCCTGTTTCATAATGAAAGCTAATAGTATTAGTTCATAGTACAAGTATAGAAACAGCGTGGTAATTGCACTAATACTTATTTTTTTCATAATAGGGAGGACTATTAGTGATATTACAAGAGTTAAAAAGTACTAAAGTAAAAGTTACTATTGTACAAGTCAGTTTAATTGTATTAAGTTAAATCGACAAGACTAATAGTATTAGTTTGTATTTTATTATCAAACAGGGCCCAGGTGGTCTTGTAAAATTGTAAGTTAACCTAGACATAGTCGTAAACTAATTCTTTCATTGGATTCTAATCTAAAACTATTTCCAAAAGACGATAGTAAGGTTTACCACTCCCTCGGGGTGCGTAAGCCTTATGTTACAAGCTTTTTCAAAAGGGGCGTATATTTTTAAGTTTATAGTTACTAACCCCTAATATATTACAAGTACTTTAAATATATAACTTGGTAAAATTTTAAGGATTAAATTATTAAATTGATAACATTTTGGTATATAACAAGATGTGTATCTTCAATTTTTAAAGAAAACGTAATGTTACTGCAATATGGTGTTCAGCGCTAGGCATAGTGCAGTGCATTTTTATTTATTTCTAAAAATCCACTTAAAACGAAAATAATTAACTGTTTTGAGTTTCTTATATCCAGAATTAAAAAGTGTTTCCATTAAAACTCTGCGTTTGTTACTGTACACTTCTGTCAAAATTACTTTTTTTTTGTAATCAGAGTATTTTTGAACTGCTAACTGCACATTTTTTGTTAAAAAATAAATCAAATTTTTACCTAGACTATTAAACAGGAACAGTAAATACCCTTAAAAAAATTACTAAAAGGATTATTTTATTCTAGAAAGATACTAAAATGTTGGCTCCTTTTTTTCTTCAATGCTCAATACCATGAGAACTACAGAGCGTGTAATAAAAAATAAATCTTTTTTTTAAAGTAGAGTAAATTTGTTAATATTTCAGTAATCAAAGTCATCACGTTCAATATTTTTCGAGAAGCAGTTTTTCAAACATCAATATTTTTTTTCCAAATAACGAGAAGCAAAAATGTCTGAATATGTATAGGTCGGTAAGTATCATAAAAACTACTACTATTAGTAAAATAATCATGATAAACTAATTTATGGTACATTTCATGAGTTCCAAATTGAGCCCTTTCATTATTTTCCGAGATATAGTTTTCAAACAGGTTGTTCATTAATCAATTATCACATTATTGGGTGAAATATAATTAATCCAAGGCATTTTTTTTCCTACAGCATAGCTTATAAATATTATTACATGATTTTGGAATTCTCCTCCGTATAACTTGACAAAGGTCGAGCTATATCTCAGGAATTATTTGACATAGAGATGTCAATTACGGCTCAATCTGAAGCTAATTTAATATACTATTATAGATTAGTTTATTAATGAACATTTTCGTAGGAGTAGAATTTTCTATGATATTTGCGAAAATGAATTCATACAGTGTTAATTTATCTTTGTTTGGTAAAAATATTGTAATAAGAAAAACTGTATCTACCAAATTTTGAACATAAAGAGTCTTCTAAGGGCTCAATTTGAAGTTCGGAAATACACCATAAACAGTAGCTCATAATGGTTATTTTCCTAATAATAGTGGTTTTCATGATATTTACCAAAATAAGTTCACAAAAGTATTTTTTGTCGTTTTTGGAAAAAACAAAAAACAGTGTTACATTTGGATATAGTGTATCTCGAGAGTTATTGATCATAAAGAACTCTTTTAAGGCTAGATCGAAGTGCCTTGAGTGCACTATTAATCAGTTTATTATGATATTTCAGCTATTTGCACTACTATAGGAGTTATCGGAAATAAATTTAAAAATACACAGCCGTCATGTTTTTTAAAAAATAGCGAAAATAGGGCTACGGAAACTCAGAGTGGTAATTGTCACTACGGTAGTATTATTATCGCAATTTTTTTTAAATCGCGGATGTATATTTTTAAGTTTATTGCGTACGTTGCGGAAAAGACCACCACATCAGTGATCGTCCTAGGACCAGTGCACCTAAATGTCCCAACTGTTCTGAAGACCACGTGAATTCTTTCAGGCAATGTGAAACAAGAGTAACCTAGCTGGAGCAGACTGAAGCCCTGAAAAATAAGCTAGCGGAACAGAAGAAGACTCCCGTAAGCAACAACAGGCTTACCACAAATCAAAGGAGGGCCGCGAGAATAGTGAGGGGGGATACACCCTACTCAGACATACTGCGCCCCACTACCACACCACAAATCGACGGAGACTCAATCGCGGAACAAGTGGAGGATTCCACCAATCGAGGAACCACTCCATCAATTGCTGGTCTCTGACCAGTCACAGTTGGTGATGCAAAAGATGGCAGCAGCATGATAACAAAATAAACGCTATGTTCTCCAACCTCTTCTCAAAGATCATGAACGAATATGTTCATAACGAATATGATTCAAGAAATGTGAGGCCAGGAATCTAAAAAATGAACGATTACAGCATCCTCAACTTCAACTGTGCTGGCTGGCCTAGGCCAAAAAATAAATGAGGTGAAAGCGCTATTGGCACTCACAAATCCAACTGTGGTCGTACTCACCGACACGAGTCTGGAAGGACGATCCCCTCACTTCAGAGGATATGACGAACACGACCCTCACGGCGGATTTCTCATAGCCGTTCGCTATGGAACTACGTGGATGAAGTTGCCGCCGCCTTTTAACATCTAGGACGTCTGGATAAGTCATCTCACGATTCAAGTGCGGATGCACAAACCCATTACGGGGATTTACCGGCGTCTTAGAGGGTCGGTGAGAGAGCTACGGCAAATCATCGACACCTGATGGGTGGATGGGAATGGGACAAAAACCAACCATTAGATAGTAGGGATTTTAACGCTAGACACAGCCTATGGCATAACTCCAATGCGAACCTAGCGGGGAGACAATTGGTCAAAACCGCCTTCATGGTAATCCATCAAGGCACTTATACTTTCCACCATTTTGAGACCTGATCGACATCAACAATGGACCTCTTTCTGACCAGACAGCCACGTCACGCTGTGACGAATTTTATCACTTCTGTTCACCGGGCGGTTATATACGAGATCCAAGGGAGAAGCCTCAACCCGGCGATGGAGAGATTCAATACCGTGAAGCCGACTGGGGTAGATTCAAAAGGGAGATATGCCATGAAAACACATACATCAACCACTTCACACTAGCAGTCATAGAGTCGGCGAAGCTATCTATCCTTACGTTTTGCCCGAAGCCACCTCATGACCCTTATAGAGAGTAGGCGGACACTAAAAAATCGCTATTACCGTTGCAAAAACCCTAACATCAAGGTAGCCCTTTATGCGACCACTCATATAAGAAACCTAATGTGTCAATGGAAAACTGCAAATTGGCATGATCGCTTAAGATTCACGCACGGCGATTACCGCAAGTTCTGGAAGCTAACTAAAGCGGCCACGAAAAAGTCACTAGCGGTCCGCCTACAGGATCGAAATCGCCTTCTCACTCATGTCGAGCAAACTGTGGTACTGCCAGAATACTATCGGTATGATATAGAACAACGAATAATAGACCCGCTCTCAGTACCAACCATCCCTAAAGAAGACAATTTCATGCTCGTCTCTCTTAAGAAATTGAAGGCAATACTTGGACGAACGCAGGCCAATAGGGCCCCAGGCCATGATGGAGTGCGGGGCGTCTTGCTCAAGGAAGGGGATCGGTCATCTCACCAACCTGTACAATTCGTGTTTGAGGTTGAGATATTTCCCCGATAAATAGAAACATGCCATCTTGTTTCCACTCCTCAACCCGAATAAGTTTGGAACGGAGGCGGATCACTACAGGCCCATCAGTCTGTTGCCTCATCTCGGCAAGGTTTACAAAAGATCATTCTTAATTACCTTCGGGAATTCGGGAAGCTCGCCTCAGCACAGAGCATCAACTAATGAAACTCCAGACTGAGGTGAATACTACCTTCAACCGGAATGAGGCAACAGCTATGATTTCCATCGACTGCAAAAAGGCATTCGACTCCGAGTCTCACGGCATTCTATGCCGTAAGCTCGCGGACCTTGAGTCCCCTGAACTCTACAGTGTGATAGCCTCGTTTCTAAACAGCAGGACTATCGCTGTGCGGGTTCGTGACGAGCACTCAACATCTATCCCACTGACTTGCGGAGTGCCGGCAAGAACTATGTGGTGCGGGATGTGGTTGGTAAGAACTACGAGAAGCCAACGGTCGCCGCATACACTGACGAATTTTAAGCTTTCTCTACATGATTAAAGGCAGATTCGAACCTGCAAGCTCGAACGTAAAACGTTCTTGGAAATCTACTGTACCACGTTTCTACAACCATATATCTGAGTACATCCTGATGTTGGTGATAAAAGGCATGTTTAGTGCCATAACCAACCTTAAACCATAAATACACCAACTTCAAAACAAACTAACGAATAATCCTCTGTTTGAGTCAATTTGAATCTATGTTATGAAGATAACATCTCTAATAATTTTTCTCTTATTTTATAGGTGCTCCTGCCTGTTGCGAATTTTAACGAAACACGTACATCTTTATTTTATCACTTTTATTTATATTTATTAAAATGTTATGAAATGCCCCGCAAAACTCTATTCGATATCTAAAAATTGAAGGATTTATGGCATTTTAGAATCTTATGATGAACCTCGTACAACGCGTTTGATATCTTCAAAGTTAAGGAATTTACACCATTTCAGAAAGTTGTATTCTCAAAATCAATATTATATTCAGGTTCTTCATAAATTGGAATCTTACAGACGTAGTATATCATTTTTATTAGTTTTTGACCGTCTTCTCATTATAAATATTACTTAGACCACACTTGTCGCGGGACGCTTACGGGGCTAAACTTTCGCGACACCCTCGTTGAGCAAATAAAAAAATTGTGACATAATTATCCTCAGAGCTGTTGAATATGTTGGTAAGAAGAAAAAATAGAGCAAAGAAATGCTCGAATAATCGTTTCTTTTCTTTCTTTTTTTTCTTAATATTTTGAGAAAATGGCATTCGCAAGCAGCACCCCTGGCGTACGCTTGAGGCAGCCTATGGGGCTGCGACACCTAGTTTAGGAACTACTGTTTTAGAGTATAAGTTCCTTAGACTTATACACTAAGTAATCCTCTAGAAACTAATATCAGAAACAGTACTCGTATATAAAAAGAATTCGGCCATGCCAATCTTAAATGCAATCCAGTAGAATTTCTAGATTTAATATATCTATACCCTTTAATGGCAATAATATATTTTCACTGACTATATTTAAAAACAAAAAAACGGTATTTAGAGGCAGCTATGAGCGAGCTTGCTTATAATCCCATACCAGGATCGACATAGGTTCAAATCAACCCTGAGAGTGTTAACTTTAATTTCGTAGTGGTCAGAGAGAATAAATAACACCTTCCTAATCTAGTCAGAATAATTTAGTGAGCTAATCATCTTCTTTTCATACTAGGGGTACATGAGAGCATTACCGTAAATATACAAAAAGAAAGGAACTTAACAACAACAATTAATTTGTTAAATAGAACAACAGTATTTATACACCAATTGCTTCCCTCATTTTTTTTTACCATCTTGACAAACAGATCAACATATTATTGTTAGCGACTAATCTTTTTTCAACATATTATAGAAATCACATTTCGTCAACAATACATTTATAGATCAGCTGTTCCATAATTTAAAAATGTAGTGAAAGAGAGACAAACAATAGTTAGAAGATGGACAAGAAATTCCTTTACTTTTGAGTTAGTTGATCGCGAGGGAACAATTACCAAGGCTTTTTAGTTCCACTGTAGTGAGTTACCTATGACGCCGAATGACACAGTTTGTGTTTATCATACTTTTGTATTGGTAAGTTGTCCAAGAATACATATTAATAATATCAGTAATTTAAATATAAATTATTGACTGGTGAAAAATAATATTTAGAGTCAGTATTAGCATAGCTCAATGATATCTTCAATAGTTATAACATGTACATATTAAGACAATTTTAAATTTATAGGAATTGGTTAAACAAATCTTTCTCCTAAATAGGTACTATTACGGCCCGATCACGGTTCGGAGCCATTTCGAAGTCATACAAGATGAAGACACGAAGATTTCTATGGACTACGATAGCTTGCAGGAGTTTGACAAGCACCAAGCGAATGGAAACAAATTTTCGAGGAAGAGCCGACATAGCAAGTTTCCTTGCGACTTCCAATCAGCATATCCACCTTCCGTTGCCTATCTCTTATGGTTAGAAAATGACAAACGGTTCCCAAAATGGGTCTACGACATGGCGCGATCGAAGTATCATGATGACAACCTCGAATGGAGGATCAACGAGTTGAGCAAACTGTATAGGAAATGCGACTTGATTACAGGTGGATTTCCACTTTCAGGAATATATATAAGGCATCTGCTAGAGCTCATCACTTTACAGAAGCGTATCGACGACCACAGTATAATCCAGGACATCAATACTAAACGTGATCTAGATTATCTGAAAAGTGTCCATCTACCGAAAGCAAACAACTCAATTATAAAACTGCATTTGAAGGATGAAGACGAAATATTAAAAAAGGTAGATCCGATGGGCTACCTCAAAGTTTTAGCAAGGAGAAGTCCGCCAGTGAGGAACATACTATACAAAAAATATCTGAATATTTTGCAAAATAATTCATATATAGATAAAGATAAAACACTGAATAATACCAAGCAATACGATCGTAGTAGTAACCGACTCCAAAGAAGAAATGTAACGAAAAGAAGATTAGTTCGCAAAAAGATAAACACGACCAAAAGTGAAAGACAACATATCATCGTCGATAATTATAACCCGATGGATAAGATGCAGAACATTATAGACCTTATTGAAGACCCTGGGTTAAATGTTTCCAAGAGCTTGAGGGAAGAATTGCGACAAGTCTGTAAGGATTACCTCAACAACTATCTAGAAGAAACATACAATTTGACAAAAATCTTAAAACAATTACTTGTAGAGAGGCAACTAAATGAAGACATTAAATACAAGAAACTTTCGGATTGGGACCAGCCAATTGAAAGAAAAGGAACGAAAGGAAAAGAAATAGATACATTTTATTCAGATGACGATGATAATAAAAACAAAAAATATAGAAAATACGGCAACAATACATCCGAGGAACAAATAATTAGCAAAAATATTAACGAGATAAAAATAAAAAATATAACCACAGCTGATACAGTGTATAGGAACCTAAATATTAAGAGTAGTGTCGAAGACGAAAGCAAAAAGAAGTATAGATTCAATAAGTTTACTAAATTTATTGAAAATACTAGGCTTTACAAAAAAATAAAGAAGAAATTTTCAGAAAACTATCTTTTGAGTAAATACGACTTGATTGATGTACTGGAAAATATTGGATTCGAGCTCCCTAGTGAATCGAAACAAGAGTTGATATATTTGTATGGGGAACTTCTAAAAAATAATCAAAAAACCAAACTGAAAGAAGTATTCAATGAACAAAACTTTAATGTTTGTTTCCCAAACCTGAAATATGAAGCTGTCATGGACATGTTAAATTCGCTCATGTTGTGCAATATCAACGTTAGGCGGTACAAAAACAGGCCGAAATTGGCCAACGTTTTGGAGAATTTGGGTTTCAACATGACAAAAAGTGCAAAAAAGAAAATTAATAAACTATATTTAACAAAAATTCAATCACTAGAAAAAATGCCTAAACCAGTTTTTACTTAAATCTTTGTTTTAATCACAATAAAAATAATACACCTTGATGATATAATTATTTTTACCAGAATTAATTGTGTTTTTTTTTCATATGCATAAGTTATAATAAAATATTAGAACTATTAAAAAACACTTATTCCTAATTGTTTCGTAACTAAAAGTAAAAAGAATAATTTCATTTCTTTACAATTATTTCTAACACAATGCACAAAAACCTTTTTGTCATAATTAGACTCTTATAAAATGGTATTTTTAAAGAAAAGTAAATCTTACAAGACAAATGCACAACTCAGGGCATCTCAGACAAAAGCAAAATGGTCGCTGAGACTTGTCCAACACGCCACGCCGTAGTTAGAAGGTAGTCTAAATCAAATCAAGCAAAATACTTAAATAGCAAATCGTTAATCTCATCGAGTAAAAAAGAAATACAAATTTAAGCCGAAACTTTGATCTGATAGAAATCATTTTGTGAGAATCAGACCGTCGAAAAGTAGACAAAAACCCTCAAAAAGCCTCGATACTGCATGTCCTTCATACTGTTCGTACCAATATAAGAAAATTGGTAGGAATGAGATATAGACTAAGACAGAGCAGCTAGGATAGACGGTGGTTAAGAGAAAGGGCATCAGTCTCCCGACGTTACCACAACGGAGGAGGGAACCAGTCTCCAAACATTGTTTAGGATAAGGTTACACTAGGAGACAGCACCAATCGATCTCTTGATCTAGAAAGTCAAAGTCAGTCCTTAGAATTCGAGGGAACTAGGAAAAAAAGGTGGAAGGACGTTAAAGCTGCAAGTCACAAAATATAGGCATACGAAGTAGAGGTATTCTGGTATAGCCCCAAAGGGACTCAAAGTAAACCTCTTTTTCCAGCAGTCAGTTTTGCTATGAAACTCATGGAGTAATCTGATATGAAAAAAGTGTCTTTCTTTTTTAGGGTCATTCACTACACCAAACTGACCCAAAATTTCTTTCTTGGTAGACCCATATGAAATGGTAATACAGTGTAATCTCAGAAATCCGAACTAATCGCTGCAGGAGGGTGTGTGGATTACTAAAACGTTCGGATTATAGAAATTTAGTTAGCAAAAATGATGTACGAAAATTCAACAATATGAATGTACATAACTATTTTTTACAAATTTTATTGGAAATTTAACAGTTTGGAGTTTTAAAAAATTAATCTTTTTTAAAGAAGTCCATTATTTATTTTTCGATGTTTTTTTTTTTTTTTTTTTTTTTTCTGAGACTTCTGCAAAAACTTCTTCACTGCTTATTCTCTCATACGTACGCGAAGGACTTGCTGGCACGGAATATAACTAAAAGTTATAAGCGCATTAGATATCTTTCGACCTGTGGCTTGAGCTTCATGTTTATAAACAAACGTCTTTTCTGGCAGAAGTTTCCAAAAAAATACCACTTTCACTTGCATTGTAAATCTGCTGAGGAAGAAGACTTGGAGTTGTGAACATTCATGCAATTTCTATTAAACTTTAAAGCAAAATTTGAGAACTCTTCGATGTAATGATGCATAATAGACATTCAAAATAAGAGAACAAATATTGGCTAAAGGCCTCTCACGATCAAACTGTATAGAAAAATTTGGACGATGAATGGAATAGTTTGTCGTGTTGCACAACTGTGATGATGAATCGCTCGAGACCGAAATCTTTTGAGAGATAAGGATAGCAAGAGTACCAAGTTGCACAATTGTTGCAACCTGTATAGCAGTTTTTGACAAAAACTTGTAGAGCGATTTCTTAAAAGTGTCTTACACAAATAAAAATAATGGGAATTGTTAAACTCATTAACCAATTAGCCAGAGTTGTGAAAGTTAAAGGAGAAGTTTACAAAAACAAGGAAATGAATGATACAAATGGTCGTGAAGGCTAGAAAGATCGATCTAGTTTTAATGGGAAGCGAGATAAATGCTATTCGAAAGTAAATATGTTCAAATAAAAAACAAATTCCTTCGCCATTTTCTCAGATATTTCGCCAAAATTTGATTCACGATAAACTTGGCCATAAAAAAAAATTAAGGTGGGTATATGACTACAAGAGGATTAAAACAGACCTATCATGGGGGACAAGAACCCCTCAGGAAGCTCAAGTAGACCAAGGCCTTCTTATCAGCTGCAACCAAACTGTAATGTAGGTTAAGGGTGGCTTATGTCATTCTGACTGAAATGAGATGCAAATCTCTATAACCATAGTTGGACTGATTTAAAATAATGGGACAATGAACCTAAGTTTAATAATGATAGGCCTTTATCAAAACATTAAGTGGAGACAAAATTACTGCTATGTTTCTCAGGTTAGTCACAAGACTGTTAGAAGTTAAGTGTGACCCATAATAAGCAAGAATTAAAAAAAAAATAAAATGCTCCAGATCAATTTTGTTGGCATTCGAAATGGTGAATGAATAAACAAATTATTGATGTTTTCTTTTATTCCAATAAAAATACCTTAAAATTTGAATGAACCTAGATCAGTGGTAGATTTTGCAAACAGTTTTACATTAGAAACCTTCCAAAGGATTAGTTTAGTTTAAAATTACTTCTAGGTTAACTTGCAACTTTTATGCCTGAAGAAGTTTATCGGGGGGTGCGGTCAGCAAAGAACAACATAAATAAACAAAACAATATTTATTTATTTTATGCCTTATTTACCGACAAACTTCTACAAGCATTAATCTACGGTCAACTATCTACATCTCATTGCAACTTTTATATTTGACCATCAAGTTAGCCATAATACGAAAAAAAAAGAAAAAAAAAGAGCTATGTTGAGAAATAACATACTTCAAAAATCAAACTGAGCACTAATGCTATGTGTTCAGATGAATATGGCAAAATATTCAATGAGAGACTGAGTCAGGGAGGGATCCTTTAATAAGATTTATTTTATTTATGTTTCAGTTTTTCTGAAATATCTGGGAGTATCTATTTTCTTTGACAAAAGATTCACTACACACAAAGTAAAAGTAGACAGAATTTTCCTTCAAAAAGGTTATATGCACTTAGTAGGATTGGTGCTAAAACAATTTCAATTTTTTGAGAAAGCGGTGTGAGGATTTGTATAAAATGTTTATAATTGATCTTTGAAAGAATTTTTTTTTTTACAGAAGATGGTAATAATATTCTGATTTCATCTCTCTAAAAATTCCATAACCTTCAAACTCTCAGACTACAGTTGATATTTACAATGATTATCCAGCCACAAACATCAGATCATCAACAATAAAAATTTATTATAGAATGTAATTTAAGCAAAAACTTGAAAAATAATGTCTGCCTAAAACCACGTTATTAGAAATTACCACTTGAAGTTTTGTAAATGGTCACAACAATATATTAAATCATCTCTCCTTTATTGGGGCCTTGATATTAGTCTGTATCACAATAAGAAAACTTCTTGATGAGGAACATTGTTAAAGTAGTGGAAATGGCTTGTCATCCCCTCCCATGATTTGAAAACCCAAAAACTTAGTATTAGGCAGTAGCAGTAGCCGTTAGTTATATATTACTTTATCATGGAACTTGAAGGAATCAGAAGCAACTACATCCCTAAATAAGTTTCTTTGTGTATTATCATTTTATATATTACAAGTTATTTTAGGGTCAATTTGTAACTTAAGCTTAAATTTTCTTGCATAACTCATATAATATAGTCCTGACATTCATCTTTAGGTCGCCTTATCAATTTGAAGAAGCATTGCACTTATTTATGAGGAAGGATCTTTTAGAAACATTTTGTACTGTTTCAGTCTTCTGGTGTTTTTCCAGTATTGCTATCAGCAATCATCTTTATATGCCACTTTGCATAGCTAAGGCTAACACTATGTCAGGTCGAGTGTAAGGAGTACTTTTTAAGATCCCAGTTACTATATAGTAACATTATAAAAAATTTAATTTTTATTAATAAATTTAACAAATAAATTGAAGCAAGTTGCAATCTATAGCTCAAACATTAGTAAGCTTAACCGCCATTATAAAGGTACTGACACTATGTTATAAATAAACGAGGAGAAGATGGTTGGGGGTGCGGTCAATGAAAAACACAAATAAG
>NW_027106771.1:24669-77890 GCF_000696795.3 Halyomorpha halys
AAACATTATAATCATGAATTATCTTTTCTCAAAATTTTATTTTGATTAAATATTATTACTGTTACTAGACCAACGGTTATGCAAGGAGGTGATTTTATATGAATATAAAATAAATAACATACCAATATTTTTTGGATATATCATTTTTTTTATTATATTTTACAGATAAATCAGAAAAATATAAGTTCTTTTTCTATTACATTACTGTTAACAGTTTGAGAAAATATCATGAAAGGAAAATATTTTTAAAAAATAATATAAAATAAAAAGGTACTACCATACCTATAAGAATCCCAAGGTGAAGTAAGATTTTGATCCAAGAAAAATTAAAACAAGCATTTCAATCACAATCACAAGTTTGTCAACAACAAATAAAATAGTAATTATTTGAATAAATTAAGAAAACAATTGGTTGGAAATACTTATGATCTCATTACATATGAGGCACACAAAACAATGATATGAGCTCAATCTCTGTATATTATCAGAAGTTAATAAAGCAAAAAAAAAAACTTTTCATCTGTTCCAGTGGTGCTGGGACGACAAACTCTCTGAGCCCTAGGAGCTCTTTTCCACTAACATCTGCTTCTGTGGTTTCACATTATAAACAAGGTTTATCTATATCAACTATTTCTTTTATTCAAATAACAGGTACTGATGACTTGTTGGTTTCACACTTCTAAATCTGGGCAGTTATGTTACCCATAAGGGAAAATATTTTCCCAGAATAAATATTTTTTTTCATCCATTCTTGATTAAATAAAATTATTGGTGATAGAAGAAGCAATTGAAAAGATAGAATTTTTAAGAATGTCAGGGATACTTTAGGGTCTTTACACTTCAGATATACAAGTTCAAGTGAAGCAAGTTACATTAAAGTTTGAAATTGTGTCAAAATTGGTTAACACAGGTACAAGTTTAAAAATGAAGATCGACTCCCCTATATTGAGAAAACAAACCATCCTACACCGCATTGCAAATGTATTCATAAAATACCATAACAAGAGTGGTACTTAAGAGACACAACCTTATTCCTGGCAAAAAGAAAGCTGCATCCAAAGCCAATGATTCCATGCCAAAGTAGAATGACATCAACCAAGAGAGGCCATTTGTAGCAGAAGTGGTTGAGGCATCACTGTAGTAACTTCAAGTCTGCCCCAAACAGGACTGGGGGAGGGAGGAGAGTGGTTGAATTTTATTTTGTTGTAGCCCAAAGAATGAGAACTTGATGCACATACTCTGGTTAGAGTAGTTTGGTTACCTGTAGGATAACCCCCTCCTCTTCCCTCTCTTCCATATATCATAAAAGTTTAAGTAGGGGGGGAGGGTAAACTAAAAACAAAAAAAGACATCAACCCATGAGGAAATAAAAAGCTTGTGTATATCAATGAATGGCATCATTGGTGGAATTTTAATGATGACATTAGACTTCAGGTAAACTTATGAATGAGACTTCTGCTATATTTTTTACCATTTTTGCACAAATTGTCTCATGACTCCTTTCCTTCAACTCACCAATTAAAAGAGCCAGATTCAATATAAAAAAAACCTTTAATCAATGTGAACTACTGCACCATTTACATTTGTGTTAATTTTTTTTAAGTACAGAATATAGATTTTTTATATATATATTTTTTTTAGGCAGTAACAATAAACTATATGTTAAGTTTTCTTATGAATGGTATTATTTCTGTTTTGTTTAAAAACTACCAAACTTAATTAGTTAAAATTTGAGAAATAAATTTAAACTCTAATTTTAGAAAAGTAAGTTCATTTGTTGTTGACAAAAGCTTATATGCACATTACAAGAACTAATTTTTATTTTTTACTATTAAAATTGTATTATCAATATATTTTGAAACATTGTTACATATTAAATCTTCAATAACTCTAATCTAGTTCATCCAACATAAGCCAGGTACTTATTAATCAGTTATATTGATTAAAGAGCATTTTAAATTTTATTCATAAACAAAAAAAAAATTAGTAAAATATTATTTTTTAAAAAAATAATTGGAATATAGTCCAGGTGCGGTTAAATAAAAACTAAAATAGTGATAACAATTTTAATTGAGCTGTGTCGCCACATTGCAGCACTTCCTCAGGGCTAAAAAATATACAAACACTTAAATGATGTAAACATATGTGAAACAAAGTAAATGAAAAATTAAAAGGATATATAATGAAACTTAAAAATTAAATACGAATAATAAAAAGTTATACACAATAAATGAAAACGTAAATACTAACAGATAAAAAGAAGAAATTATAAACTAAGAGATGGAAAAGGGGGGATAAGAATAAAATAAAAAATAAAGGAAGAAAATGAACGAGACAGAGTTCATACCTGTTTTGACAGAAGTCAAAGTCAGAATAAACTGTTTGTATTTGCTGAGAAAAACTGGACTATAATTCAACCTGATACCACACTTAACCTCACCTCATTTCTTTCAGCGTTAGAACTTTGCTGTAATTCTGGTTACCTGACCTTCCATGATAAATTTTACTACCAGATTAGCAGACTTGCCATGTGGAACTGCCTTGCTCCTGATATCTTTAATATTGTTCTGAATGACCTCCTCGAATCCATAATACCTTCATTCTCACAAGACATTTTCATTAAGAAGTACGTGGATGATCTCTTCAGTGTTCTCAATTCTGACAGAATCCCTGAAATTCTATCAGCCTTTAACTCCTACCACCCTCGTCCTTGGTTTACTGTAGAAGGTGAATTTGACCATTCCATCCCTTTTCTTAACCTAATTATTATCAGAAATCCCAATGGCTCCCTATTTACTGACTGGTTACCAAATCTACCAATCTACCTATTCTGGCAGACTCCTCAACTTTTTTTCTCAACACCCTTATCACCAAATTATAAATGTTTCTGAGAACCTTATCCACCAATCCTTTTCTCATTCTGACCCTCAATTTCTCCAGACCAACATACAATGTATTAAACAGATCCTATTCAACAAGAATTTACCTCATGAAGAGACAAACAAACTCCTTGATTCTTACATTAACCGAGTTACTTCAGTTCCTCCTGTTCTCAACTCTTCTCTACCTCTTTTTCAGTATAGGTCCCTTCCGTATATCCCCATTCTTTCTGACAATATACAAAAATCCTTACGATTCCTTATTCCCACCCTACGTCTTGGCTTGAAGTCCAACAACAAAATTTCCTATCTTTTTTCCAAATTAAAAGACCCCATTCCTTTTTTACACCATTCCAATATAGTTTACTGGAACCTTGTTCTACCCCATGTTGCAATTCCTTCTATATCGGCGAAACTAAGAATCAACTTAAGAACCGCATTTCCCAGCATAAAACCTCTATGAACTCCTGTAACCCATTTGCCTGTAAATTGTCACACTTTAAACCTCAATCATGCTTTTAATTTCAATAATACTTCAATTCTTGCTACTGTCCCTAACCATAAAAAATGTCTCATCTTGAAGTCCATTCAGATAAATTTAACAGAGAATTCCGACAATCATAAAGTCGATAAGGACTGCATCTCCCTAACATACCGAAACATTTTAAACCTTATAAAACCCCTATAATGCTTCTTTTCTCTATATCCTGCATTTCAGATGCCCACTTTCCAGTCATGTCTTTTATTCTTTTTTTGTTTTCTAAATTCTCACCCCATACTTAATTTAATTATATTTTATGGTTACTTTTCTTTCTTTTTTCGTTTATATTTATGTATCTTATATTTAATTTATATTCATATGTTACTTCCAACTTAAGTATACTTACATTAATTACTTTATTATTAATTTTTCTATTATATAATTTATATCCCTCCGTACCTCCATTCATTTGATATATTTCTATCAGTGTACATTTAAATATATATTTATATATTATATTTCTTCTGCCCTATTAACCTAATTTTAATATTTTCTTTAATTTCTTACACTGTTCCTTTAAAATTATTTTCAAATGTAACGTTTTAATTGCCAATTCCCACTCCTCCCAATACAAACACTGTATTGACTTCTGTCAAAACAGGTATGAATTTTGTCTCGTTCATTTTCTTCCCTTATTATTATCTCCCTTTTTCCATCTTTTAGCTTGCACTTTCTTTTATATTTCTTCTTTTTATCTGATACTATTTCAATTTTCATTTATTGTTTATAATTTTTCATTTTTCTCATTTAATTTTTACGTTTCATTGTATAGCCTTGTAATTTTCCATTTACTTTTTTATTTATCATAAGTGTTTGTATCTTTTTTAGCCCTGACAAAGCCCTGCAACGATAGCTCAATTAAAATAGTTATCACTATTTGAGTTTTTATTTGACCGCATCCTAACCATATTCAATTAATTATTACACATGGTCAATCAGCGATCTGCCAGTATTATTATTAATTTTTTTTTTTTTTTATCATCCTTCATTTCTCCTTCTTTACAAGAACAAATCATTGGAATACAGCAAAAAATACTAGACATGGCCAAAAAAGATAAGTAATTGTGCTGTTAGGTTTTTAAATTTATCTTAATGAAAAAATACTTACTAAGGAATTTTTTGAAATTAGTAATCAGACTTCTAACAAGTTTATCAAACATTATTGTTCCACCATCAGTTCTGAACCCTGTTGAAGCATAGAACCCTTCAAGAGGCATACACGTGACCAGAACAGGTAAAACAGAACTAAACGATGTTACTTCAGCTGTAAAAGATTTATTATTATTATTATTATTCGGTTTTTCTCGCTATTGCGGGGTGAATATATGAGATGGGGGACCTAGAAGTCCAACCACCTTCATATTTTGTTTATTTATTTATTTTCAAATACTTAAAACTTTTCGCACTATACGAGCTGTGTCTAAGAGAACCGACTGTTGAGCCTCTCTTAATACATCAACAGGCACTCCCAAAGCATTCATGCCTACCACTGTCGATTTTGGTACGAGGCCATTGGTGGATATTATGATTGGAGTTGTGGTAACTCCCTCCAAATGATACAGTTCCTTTAATTCAATCGCCAATTCCTGATATTTCCTTAGTTTTTCTCCTACAGTAGAGTTTATATTATTATTGTTTGGGATTACAACATCAATAAATTCTGCTTTCTTTTATCTTAGATCAATAAGGAGGATATCTGGTGTATGAAGTATGCCTTCAACTGCATTGTAAGACACACTTCATTTTTTGTTTGCTGGTTGGGTTGAAGTGGACTGTATAAATGAAAAATGAATATGGTTAAATGAGAAATAATTCTATTGTTTATGTTACAATGGTGTGGTGGGTGGCCGAAAGGAAACATTATGATTAAATGTTTAGTAAAATTTTGAATGCTGGGCTATGGAATTGTAGATATAAAATTGAGGTGGTTGATAATGATTGCCAAGTGGTGGTGAATGTTAATTATTGGTAGGTTGACTTACTCCATGGTTCTTTCCTCCCTCTGCATCTCTAATCCCCTCTCCTCTCTACTGCTGGGAACAACTCCAAGAGTTTTACTCACTCATGGTGGATTCCTGATGTCAGAGACAAAGAAAATGATGAACTGCTTCTCAAGACAAGATGGCTCTCTCACACTCTGGCTTGCTTCTCTTACTGCCAAGAGCGTTGGAGGAGGCAAGCTTTTGATGCTGGCCACATGGGCGCTACTGGTCCAAAGCCTTTCTGATTCACCTTTCCGTTGCCATAGGTTACCTGAACATCTGGTTTATTATGGCGTACTGTATGATTCGCAATTATTGATTCATCCCAATAGAGCTTGAGAGGACCTTTTTTGAGGAGTCTATTTGGGTGGTACTTGTAGTATGGGCTCTTATTTTCAATTAAGTTGTACTTTATTGCCAGTTCCTGATGCAAAATTTTGGCCAATTTCCGCCAAAAGCCAACACTCCACATCCACCTGTGATATGTTGGATTGATTCCAGTGTTACCGACCATAATCGACACTTATCCGATGCTGTTGTGTCTTTTAGCACATGCTTCCTATATGATCTGGTGGCAATAACCTGATCTTGGATTGCAACCACGAATCCCTCTGTCTCAGAGAATAGCCTTTCAGCTGTTAGCCATTCAACTGATCTTTCTTTGTCTATGGAGGCTTCATTCAGTTGGCTGTAGAATCTCCTATGCAGAGACTTGCTTTTCCATTCCGCCAGTGTTTCCTTTTCTGAAACAATGTTCAGTTCATCCACTTAGCTCAGGTTCAGGGCAGTCAGACCATAATCCATTGTAACGATTGTCTGATAAACACTAGTGGTTTTTGAATGGAAATATTGTCTTAGGGATAATTCTTGCTTGTGGCACACTTCTTCAATATTTATGAGTCCTCGTTCTCCTTCTTTCCTGGATAAGTAGAGTCTGGATTTGGATAATATGGGATGGTGGACCAGCTCTTGTGTGAGTGTCGTTCTTACAAGACGATCTATTTCTTGAAGGCTGGTATTTGACCACTATAATATACCAAAGCTGTAGCTTAGCGCTGGTATGACCCAAGTCAATTATTATTATTATTATTGTAAGAAGTATTAAAATATTTTATATTATAACCTGAATACTTTCTTATTTTAGTTTTAGTATTTTAAGTTAACCAGCCAATCTGGAACCAGTTCTAAATAAATTAACTATTGTTATAAATGAGATAAGAGAAATATTACTTTATGCAACCTCCTCTTTTCTAGTAGTGGTAGTCCAGTCAACTGAGCATGCACAGTACAGGATTTGGGAGGGAAAACATGTAACACACATGCTCTATATAGTCAGAAGTAGTTGTTTAAACAGACCTAGTGGAGAGAACAGTAAGGGGTTGGCGGGAGAAGGTTTTACCACTGTGCATCTCCCTCCTCCCTTTATTCACAGGTAAACTCATCTTGGATGCACTAAACTTATAGTTGAATTTTAGTATTGATACTTATATTTATCATTATTTAGATTGTTGAGATATTGTACAATTTTAATTTTAATTAATTAATTTTGTTCATTTTTTTTTTTTTTTTATAAAAACATATAATTCTTTCAATTTACACTAGTTATTTTACCTATAATTTTTATGACTCATAACTCATGTAATCTCTGTTCCAATTTTCACATATCAATTGACTAATGCATATAATAGTAAACAAAAATAGAATAGACTGCATTTTGATTATTTTCCTCAACATTAATAGAACAGCTGACACAATCCATCAAAAATGTATGTTTTAAATGACTCAAGACATTTTTTTATCTTGATGCAGCTGTTATGACTGTAAATAAACTGCTAAGTATTTTAACTTGGTGAGATGGTGAAAGTAGTACAAAATAGTACTTAAAACAATGTATTGAGGCATAGGTTTTCTGTATATACTGTCAAATATACAATAGAACTAACCTTGTAGGGCCTGGTACAATGAAGGTCTCTGTTTTAATTCAATATTAATAAGTGGACTACTTTACTTCAGCTCCAGGTCTATAACTAGGACATAGATAACCAGTAAGTAAAGTAAACATAATTAGGGAATTATGTCAACTATAATCTGCAGGAAAAGTACCCCAATAAGTAGTAGAAACGTAATTATAAATAAAAGCTTTTTAGCTTGGCTCTAGACAGAGATACATATTTTACTTCACCTTATATATTCAGACATATGTTCTATGACAGAACACAATGTAATGGGATTTCAAAGGTTAAAATAAACAGTTGCCTCTGATTTCTTCAAATCATTTCTAATTTTAAAATTTAGTATAAAAAAAATTCCAGAAGACCCAACAAAAATATACCTGTGCTAGCATATTTTTGATAGTCTTTACTTTCATCTATAGCATTAATACCCAAAACAAAAATGAGAAGACTATCAAATAAATTTACAATATTAAGTTTTTTCTCATTTACATATAGACCTACAAGAAAAAATAAATTATCATATTGCTACTTTTTTTTTAATAGACACTATATAAGTTGTGCTGTAGAATGCAGTTATATTGTGATAACCCTACTAGTGTTGCAAAAGTATGAAGCAGGACCATACTAGCGTTGCAAAAGTATGTAGCAGGACCCTACTAGCGTTGCAAAAGTATTTAGCAGGACCATACTAAATAAAGAAACCCCAGTTCACAGCAATATTTTTGGAATACAACTAATTCCAAATAGAATGTTTATAGATGTACCAGTATTATAACAAAGTAGTGATATCTTCCCTTAAAAGATGAAATGAAAAACATTAATGGCTCCCTAAATAAATTTCTTTCAACGGAATATCTCTTCCACTCCCTTTTGTTGGCCTTTTCCAAACCTTCATTTTATGTTAAATTATAATATTTTTTTTGTATCACGAGATATCATACAACTGTTTTACTTTATTTTATTTTATTTAACCTCGATGATCCATTGAAAAAAAAAAGAATTTGATGAGTTATTAACATTGGTAAACCAATAACCGACTGAAGCAAATTACAAAACTTATTTTATATGAAACTTTAAAAAAATATTAAATATTTCCTTACGTGCAACAAAATTAATTCGAAGACATGGACATATTTTATAGGCTTTTTTCCAGGCACTAGCACACACAAATCTCCTAGTGTTTTCTACATAATCATTACGAGTAAACAAGATATTTAGTTCTCTTAATGTCCCATGCCTTAAACATCCAAGATATAATAATGATTCACCTAAAATATAAAAAATTATCAAGACTTAACAAGCTAAAAAAATTGAAAAGTAATTGCAATAATTCAGATCATTGCAATATAAAAAAAGAGTGGCAATTATAATTGAAAAGTATTAATACTGGAGTTAGTAGAAATAAAAAAATCTTTTTTTTTTCATTCTATCATTTTCATATTACCATTCAAAACTAAGCTTTGGTAGTCGTAAAGCAAATAGGTCTACTAGCTCAAAAATCGTGTTTTGACTTTTCCAGTTTTCATGATGAAACTTCCATTTAGTGATAATTAGTTTCATCCTACAATCTCTAATCTATTAGCAATTATTAGCATTGGTTTCATAAAATAGAACTAATATTTTAACTTCTGATGATTCATCAAAATCTTGAGTTAAATGACCAATAAGTATGTAATAATAAAATATTGGTCAAGTGGTTTAAAAATAAGTCAAGCTTATAGTAACATAATTAATATATATTTGATCCACTGTACTCTAGTATAGGGCAAAAAGTAATTACAATTACTAATTAAAATCAAATGTAATACTGATAACTTTGGTTCAACTATTCATTAAGTAATTGAAATTATTGATTTTATATCCTAGTTTCAAATTACAGTAATTCTAATTGCAATTACTTTTTGCCCATCTCAGCTGCACTCCAACTCCTTTGGGAAAAGTTGCTGTGCAATACAATCCTTAATATGATGGACCTATTAAAAAACTAAAAATCTAAGTTATAATAGTCTGAAGCTAACTCTAAAAACATTCATTTAGCTACTGGATACTTTGAAATTGTAATTAATAAAAATAAACCTATTATTTATTGAAATAAAAGTATTTACATATGTGTTTGTATGTGTAGATATGTGCATACACATTAATTCCCAAAACCTTATTCATTTCTACCTTTTATTTTTTCACAATAATCTATTCTAAATAGTTTTCTTACAAATTGATTGACAATTCTTAAGGATTTAATTGCTTATTTAAATCTAGCGTTTTATTAATCTCAAAAAGTAATAATTATCCAATATATCAGTATCGAATAATAGGGATAAGAAATGATGTTTAAAAAATAGTTGTAACAACTCACCAGATTGATGGGTAGGGAGTACAGACTGTCACGATGATATAATTGGAAAAATAAAAATCCAAGCCAAGACAATCGGGAAACTGAGAAGCAAAATTTTGTGGCAAACGTGTAGATCCATCATAAAGTAATAGTAAGCTAAATTAAGCAGGAATTTAAGAAAACAAAGTCATTAAATATATCTATCAATTAATCTAACCAAGAATATGTTAAAAATTTTAAGAATAATAATTGGGAGCTTCAAATTGTAATCACCAATTAACAACTTCCCGCCAATCTAAACTTGCACTTTTTCTGATCTTATTACAGGAAGTAAGGCTATTATTATTCCAAAGAGGTACAAGTGAGAATTTAAATAAATATGTGTTAGTAGTGGATACTTAATAAACAGAAGACCGTTGAGAAGTGAAGGTAGTGAAAAACACAAATAGGTTTGACTTATTTGTGTATATTAAGAAGGTAGATTAAAATATAAAACGCATTAAATTCAAAATATACATACATATTATTTTTAAAAAAATACAAAAGATTTCCTAACAGTTCAAAATATCCTAAGGATTGTTATGAAGGATTAACGTTTAAAGTTTATCCTTTCAAAAATTTGGTAAAATAACAATTCCAGTCAGGAAAATTTACACAAACGTGATTACATTATCTACCTATTATAAACATTACCTCACATTTCAAGGAAAATTCTTCATTATTGATGATGTAACTTTAACCCTACAAACATCTTCCACGGGGACATGCACAAAAGAATCTACCTTTAAAATCTATCTTGGGTACAAATTTGCCTCCCCTAATTATTTTGAGCACTGGCATTCGCAAAAGATATGGATAATTTTATTCAGTCAAAAGTAATTTTGTGACATTAGCTTTCTGGAAACTCTAATACCCGAAAGGATGATTCATTCTTGGGAGAACTCCTATGTGTCACAAAGGATCGCCAATTTGTTTAAGCAAGGCAAAGAAGTTTGTGACACAGTTCTCGTTGAGGCTTAAATGGCTTCACTTCATCTTCAGGGCTCAAAAGTTCGGCTAAATTGTCTAGGCCGTTTATAATGCTAATCTCGGCTTATTAATTACATGTGCGCATGATACTGGCTTACTGGTATTGACTATAGGCAGGTATGTTCTGCTCTAATATACGCTGAAGTTCTTATTTCACTTTATATTGACGATTTTCCTCGACTGAATGTTGCCACACTTAAGCGAATACTGTCCTGAAGTAACAATGTGTTCCATCTTGGAAAATGGTGTATCCGGGTAGATGTTATTCCTGAAAAAAAGCTGAAGAAGATTGGAATGAGGTCATTCACAACCAAATTGTTTTGTATAAATCATCTTCCTTTTCAAAAGAGGAATTTGATCTTCCACGTTTTTTTAAAAATAACATTTGGGAAAATAATGCTGATAATTCTTTTCCTTATCATCTGGGTAAGGAGAGTATTGTAAACGAATCAAATTGTTGAATGTTCGATATACTTTTATTTTTAACGGATCTATATGTTTCAGAGCACCATGGATGTGAAAAACCCATGTACAACCAATGATCTGTGTTGTGCTTATCTCTGTTCATCTAAGATCGGTCGATTTTCCAGCGATTTTCCAGCACAGGATTTCCCTGGCGCCTGTTTACCAAGTAGGGTACACAATTTTATTCTGTGCAAATAAAAATAACCATTGGAAAGGTTACTAAATTCTTTATAAAACCCAAAATACCATTTAAATCGGAGCAGCATTAGGAAAGATATGGCATATTAAAGTTTGGACCCATTAATCCTATGACTTCAGAATTTTTGAAGGAAATATTTTCTCTCCAGGAAATTGTTTGTTCTTTATATATTAAGCTTTTGAGGTGAAAAGAAACTTCCTTGTAGGTTATTATCAATACTCTATATTGTACTATGTTTCGGGGTGTTTCCCCATCTTCTAGTACTATTATTTCTAAAATGTAACATTTTGATATTTATGTACATAATTAAAACTAATATAAAATAAATACAAATATATGCAGGGGTAACATCCAAAATACTTGAAACCAGAATAAAACATTAAGAACATAAACTGCACTATATCTACCGTAAAATTCTATTATTTTGATTTATTAGCTTTACAAAGAATTCAAAATATATATCTTCCAAAAAATTTCAAATATTCGTTTGAAAAATAAATTATGGAGTAAAATAAACTTTAAAAAAACTATAGAACCTTATCAAATCAATATCAGTAAGTACTGGTTTTAGAAACCAAAAGTTGTAAGGAAAGTAATGTGAGTAATAAACCCGAATTTTTTTTCTTTTTTTATTATAGTGACAAACTAGAATAAAATAATAGTATTCGACATGCAGATAGATATGAGACAATGAAAAAAAATGGCTTTGCTCACCTTGACTTCCAGCTATGTATCTGTACTCTACACTCAATATTTCCAAATACTCCAGGTTATGATATGCAACATGTAGTACCAAAGATTGCATTATCTTGGGTATGGTGTAATCAGTTCGCATTACGAAGCAGAAAAACATATAATTCATCATAATTTCGTCCAACTCAGTTCTGTAAGCAATGTATGGGTCCTCCTCTGTTCTTTCTGAAATAAAAATAAACATTGAATAAATCTAATATAAAAATTATAGTAATTAATCCCTACTCGTTTGTAAGGAGTGAAATCAAATGAATGATTAATGAATGAATTAATCTCTGCTCGTTTGCAAGGAGTGAAATCGAATGAATGATTTTCTATTTATAATGTTGTTAATAGATGACCATAGATTAATGTGAGGAGAAGATGATCAGGGGAGGGGAGGTTTTGGTCAGCAAAAAAAAAAGACCTGATGAAGGCCTGAAATTCGGGTCGATACGGCGACACAAATAAATAATTTTATAAAAGGAAGATGGTCTGGATGCGGTCAAATAAAAATTCAAATAGTGATTAAACTATTTATATTGAGCCAGCGTTTCGCCCCACGTTTCAGGGCTACATCAGAGTTAAAAAAGATGTTAACACTTAAATAATGTAAACATAAGGGAAACAAAGTAAATGAAAAATTAAAAGGATATACAATGAAACTTCAAAATTAAATGCGAATAATAAAAGTTTATAGACAATAAATGAAAACTGAAATAATAACAGATAAAAAGAAGAAACATAAAAGAAAGTACAAACGAAGAGAAAGAACTAAGAAATTATATATTAAAAATAAAATTATAAATGTACACGGATAGAATATACAGAAGAAACAAAGTTGGCTCAATTTAAATAGTTTTATGACTATTTGAGTTTTTCTTTGACCTCGACCGGACCCATCTTCCATTTACTATTACACACGGTCAATCAGCGATCTTCCAAATAAGTTTGTGTTTTTTGCTGAGCGAACCATTTCCTCAGATTTTCTATTTAGTTTCATCAAATAAAATGTTCATAAAAAATTATTTTGAAGCCTGACGTCAAATTATAATTGTTTAGAATAATTAGATTGTGTGTTAAAATTTATTTTTCATTATGTAGATAATATGGGCCGTTATGATGTTCCGGGATGCAAAAGCTTACAGAAAAACATTGTTTAAGATTTTTATTAAATGGATTAAAAATGTATATTTGTACCCAAAGCAAATAAACCTTTAGTTCCCACTTAAGAAGACGAACCTTTTATTTTATTATCCTATTAAATATTTACCATTATTAGTTTTTATAGGAAGCGCTCCAGCAGAGAAGAAATACCACAAATGCAAAGCCCTTAGTGAAAGACCACAGCAAATACTGATAGAGAGTAGAAGCCTTAAACCATCCTCTATGAGCAGTAAAGTATTTTCGGCTGATATCCAATTCAAATGTTTCTGCTCCCTGCACAAATGGTTAATTTTTTTATCCAGAGAAAAAGCATTTCTACTATTCAATGTTTTACCTGAAACAACTCGTTAGGATTTCAAAAATATGTAGTTTCGATTGATGGTCGAACCAATTGAGGCAGTAAAGGCTATCATTTAACATAAGATTATTAATTATGATTTTGTTGTGTGACGCCTTAAACTTGTGGATTGCAGACAGCAAGTACTAAAAAAAAAAAAAAATGAATAGAATGTTAAACCAAGAAAAAAAAGAATAATGTAGAAAGCATACTAGTTACGAACCCTCCTGAGTTGCCTAAGATAAACCATATCAGGTTTGGCTCGAGTACTACGACATGTCCATATAAATTTGGCTAGTTCGGTTGGGAAGGAATGTCTGCCATAAATCAGTGGAAAATACACAATTTCATGACAATTCATAATAGTTGCGTGCCTTCTTGCATCACCAAATTTTGATTCAATCCTTTTTAGGATAAACTATTTAGTCAAAATCAGAATACCAAGTTTATAGTAAATTAAGAAAAAAAAAGGGGGGTATTTACAAATTATTATACAATGTTTTATAATTACCAAATTGATAATTCTAACAACCTAAAACTAAGCCCTAGAAGAATAGGATGAATAACATTTTTTCTTGATAAAGCATTGTCTATCAAAGAAATATATCAATACCATCCGTTTATTTCAAAAATATATATGTACTTTTTCAAAAATTTTAAATTAGTTTTTGTAAAATTTTGTCTTATCCTAACCTATATAGTGTTGAATATCACACGAAAAAATATGAAATATACTGTTAAATGACACCCACCCCTCATCTCTAGCTAAATTACGTACCTAAGTAAAATATTTAATATTCTTTTCTACCATGTAATGTACAGCAAGAGATGTATTATGATCTACTGTGGATAACCACATAAAAATAATTTGATGAGACTTACGGGGCGACAGCCGTAATTTCTCTAAGGATGGTAACCTCGTCCTACCGGGTACTATTCCTGCAGATACGAAGGAAGTATGTAGGCCCGGCAGGTAGCAAGGCGTCGGTTCCCACGAAAAGATAACAGGTAGAAGAAGGAGGAGGTGACTAACAGGGGGAAACTATAAATAAGACTTCTTAAATAAAAAATGATTTGAAGAATATACTGTCATATTATTTACTATCCCAAGAAGGTACTTTATCAGCACCATCGAGGCTTTTTATGAGGTTACCTGTAATGTTTATTGTTATTTATGAAGCAACCATTCTAGATGGTGCTATTATTAAATTCAGAGGTGAGGGACCTCCTCATCGAAAGGAGGGGGAGGGAAGGTGGTATTGATTCTACTAACGATGCAAAGGCCGCTGAGAGGTACTGCCTGTAGGAATTTACTTTTCTTGTATATTCCTGTGGTAAATTTTATTTATTAAATCAAAATATTCACATTTATAATACTAATTACATGTTTATATATAACATTATAAAATTATTTACATTTTACTGAATAAATAAACACAATAAATGGCTAGAGAAAACATAGGTGGTGCTCCAAGGTGAAAGAAACTGAAGTTCGTCATCTTGGCGTGAAGCGATAACGGTGTCGGCGGCTCCAATAGTTACAGTCTAGAACAGCGGTAGCGTGTTGCTACGTTATCATTATTATTTTCCGAAAAAAAGGAACAAAAACTTTACATTTAACCGTCGATGAATTTCGCTAATAATGTTTTTTCTACCCGTGGAGCGCACCGATACTTTGAGTTCATTCCTAGAAAGTACATTAAAAATATTGGTGAACAACTCTTCAATGCTTACGAAAAGCATATGCCAAAAACTCCCAATTAATTCACTGAATCATTATTCACTTCCGGATTGTAAAGTAAATTCATTAGAGATTATTAAAACGGATATATATACGTGTTGTTTATAATCAAAATTTTATAGCTATTATAATTATTTATAACGAGTCATTAAAAAATCAACATCAAATGAAGTCTTTTGTTCAAAAAAATAAAAGGAACATTGTTAAAAGGAGGACCGAACTAGCCATCTCTCCTGGCATATCAGAATAAGATGGCCACAAAAGTAGAGAAAAGAAGGCCTTTCGCCTTTTTCCTATCACTGAGCCTCTGTTGCGCGCTTCTCGTTACTTTTCTTCCTATGTCTTCATGTGAAGCACATATCCTCAAATTCGGTACAAATTCATGAACTCAGAGATTATAAATCAGACATTCCCAAGCTGATTTCATAATAATTTTCACCGTATGCAGTGCAATTATCTGCTTCATTTTCCATTTATTCATCGAATGAGGTATCATATAGTATTGGCTCTCTTCATCTGAACTACTTAAAAAATGCTGTGTGATTGCGCTTCGTTTTCGTACTGTTACCAGATTGTCAATCTTTTTCTTTCGTTACGTTTAATTTTTCTTGTTTAGCTCTTCGCTTATTTTTAAAAATATATTATTATTCTTCCTTGCTTTTTCTTATTGCAATATGCTCTTTGGAACTCATAAGCTTACCAACTTCCTTACTATTCTTTCGAGCTTCTCTTAGTTTTATGGAGCAGAAGATTACCTTTTAGGATTTGTGAAACAGAAGATTATCTTTTAGGATTTGAGAAGCAGAAGATTATCTTTAAGGATTTGTGAAGCAGAAAATTATCTTTTAGGATTTGTGAAGGTGTTAATATTTTTTTTCATTGGATATTCCTGGTTCTAGTTCATTTTTCATATTTTCCTGGTTCAAGGTTGTTGTCAATGCACTAATATGGCCTTATTAAACCGACTTCATATGGCCATCTCTTCTTTTTGTAAGGGCGAGATGACTATATCAAAATTTAAAGAAACAAAGAGCTAGTTAGCTCATTAATTAAATTATACTGTTAATTATATTTATATAATTATATATAAATGATATATAATAAATATTATCATATTGAGGTTAGAAAACAGGTAGAAACATAAAAAGCCAATAAACACACTAAAACTCAACAATCAACCTAAAAACTAGTGTTATAGGCTGCTAAATTATCCCATTTCCAAAACATAGCATCCATTAAAATAAAAAACTTATTTATTAACTTTTCATATTTTGTTTGCTCAGAATCGTTATCGATGCCTGCTTCTGTTTGCTAGATGACTTAGCTGACTATACTGACGTAGGTTCAACGAGATGTATTGCGAAATATTTCGATTTGTCATCTTTAACGGATTTATCTTATGTATATTCAAGAAAATTTTTAGTGTTATCAGTGCTTTAATAATTAATATAAAAGAGGAGTTGAGGTATGATACAATAAGGTATAATAAGGGTCTTATATAGCCTGATATTGATGGTTCTGTTCTGCAGTTTACTTCTTAACATATGAGGCAGACCAAAGTATTTTTCCTGGGAGTAATCTTGATCTTATGCTAGCAACTTAATTTTTTTCATTGTTTAAAGAGCCAGGAAATTGAAATTATTGTTCACTTCGAAAGTATTATCGCGACACATGTATGCTGAGGCTGTTCAGGTTTCTTTCTCCTCTAGATTCTTTGACACCCTCGCATTTAGCTTCAGCATCAAGCTTAATGAACTATTATAGCTTATGTTAGTAAGGGATCTTCCAATGATCACCACATCTTCAGTATATTGCAATATCTATGTCATTTTGCTGTACATGATCCCTCTTAACACTATCAGCTCATTGCACAATATTTTGGAGATTGTTATTAAATAAAGAGGGAGGTAATGGGTTTCCTTGCCTCAATACATACCTTAACATCAAAAGGTAGTGTCATATTGTGCTGCTAAATCCACGAATAACATACAGGCCTACCGAACTATCTCATTTCAGATATCAGCCGAATATAAGAGATTTTTCTACCACGGGGCGCCGAAAACCTATACGTAGAAAACAACATAAAGTTCAAACCTATCGTACAGAGCGTTAGAAATGACCTTGCATTCAATATTCAGTAATGTAATTCCCCTATGATTTTTTTTAATTGTATTTACACAATAATTAATGATGGAGTGTAATTATTCTACGGAATAGACTATAAACACCCAAATAGTTTCATACTTCGAATTGGTATCATGGGGAGGTGTGAAGATAAAGAGGGTTGCATAGTGAACCTCACATCACGAACTCCGACTCATACATGTCCACTACCATGCTTCTGTGAACAAAGGCAAGTGTGCGCACTGGTCATATAACTCGTATAAAAGTGGATAGACCCTTAAAAATAAATTTCATATCGTAAATTACAGTAATAATGTTCACTTTTCTAATAAAAGTCAGCTACTGTTTTCCTTAATTGGTCGTAAAATAAAAACCTGTGATTATTCGGTATGATTTACATATATTGTAAATTTTACAATCTAATCAAAATAAACTGTAGTAGGCTGGTTTAACGGTGTTATCGGATCGTAGTTAAATACTTTATCTAAACCAGTAGTTCCCAAACCATAGAAGTCTGCTAATCACTACAGTGGACCATTTGCGGCCCACCCTCACTGCCGACTTGTTGCGAGTAGATCCTACCTATAAAAAATTAGCTTAAAAGTGCATTTTGAGTCACTTTTAGCATGTATGTAACACCGCTCTTGCGGACAAATGTTTGGGAACCAATGATATAGACCATACCTATACTATTCTATACATTACCTTTCCAAACTTGGGAAATCGACGGTGCAATTAAACTCTCTCTTTGTTATACGTTCAAGTTCCCAAATAGGAACAAAATCAGGTGATGGTTGCATATGGTATGCTAACCCGACAAATTCCATACCACTGCGAATAGGGGCTCCCAAGTAGCTCCCCGTATCCACGAATGTCTCATGATAGCGTAACTTTTTCTGATTCAAGACCATCTCTTCATATCTCCTCATAAACGGTGGTATATGGTCTAAATTTTCCCTTATAAAGAGACTCATTTTAGTTTATCCAACAATATAACTGAAAAGAATGACATTTAAATTTTTTATTCATTAAAAAATGCACTTGACAGCTGTTTTCGTAATGGTATATCCATTGTGATTGGTTAAGTCGTTACAAAACAATTTTAGTTTTGCTTCCTAATAACATCAAAAATTCACTCCACATTATAAAAATTATGCTGAGCAATGAAATGGTCATGGATGAAATAATATTAAGCAAGTCAACATTAACCGTCGCGAGGTGTACATCCAATTCAATCAAATATAGAAATCATAAGAAAAGTTATAATAAATTGTTTTTTAAATCCACCACCGAAAGCGCTCTTGATCACCCGTTCTTCACAAATACCTTAAGACTGACAATGTACATTTTATCCGATTAAGTCCATTTTGTCGAGCGGAGTGGACATTATCAAAAAATTAAAATGTACACTAAATGCCTCTCAAAAGTAAAAAGGTTTCCCACTTCTGCTATAGAATAAGGATGGGTTATTCTATTCTTTTGCCTGAATCTATTCCCAGCAATTCACTGCTTCTCCTGAGTGATTGCTTTAAATGTTCCCTTTTTTTTTTTTTTTATTAAAAAATAAATTTATAATGAAAAAAGCATTTAAATTCACTAATTAATCGCATTTAAAAATGTGAAAATGATTCATTTTCGAGAGCCAAACGCATGCAAATGGAATAGCGTCCGCAACGTAGACCCGGGGGCTAACAAACGGCCGTGATCCTTGTTGTGTTCTGTAAAAGAGTTAACAGCCACTCCCAATTCTTCGACTCCCTTGAATAGAATCAACCTACTTCAGGTGGTGTGAGAAATCAGTAAGTGAATAGTGATTCTCCTTGGTTAATCACCTGTGGGTACGATTCTTTAAGAAAAATAATCTATTCGCCTCCCCATACCGGGCATAGTGTTTGATTGGATATCTTTGAGTGATGTGTTTTTACTTTCACTTACCTATGAATGGAAAGTATTGCGATAGAGAAATATTTCGAATTCGAGTTTTCGACGGAAATACAGGTTTTGAGGTCCTCGGTAGTTTAGAGACATATGTCAAAATACCTTTGTGCTTGGAATCTTCTATTAGTACAATAACAACTATTTTGTGTTCCAAACAGATTTTTTTCTCTTTTCCATTAAGTTAATATTTGTTTAACGTCAATAAGGCTAACTTGGTGATCTATTGTTAAATTTTAACGGAGGCCAGTAGTGATGTATAAGAGAAGATCGGTGTTATCGGCATTGGATTCGATGTATCATTAGGGGTATTCATGATCTTTGGTTTAACATGTTAAAGCGTGTTAAATGGAAAAACTCATGTTAAATCGAAAAAAATTGCCTTCTTTTGGCGTTGTAAAACGAAATAACATGTAACATGGCTGAGAGTCTGTTACTTGGTCTGTTAAATGGAGAATGACGTCACACAATAGACTAGCTGAGATCGCCGCCATTTTTGTTGTGACAGCTCAGTTCTTTCGTATGTTTGTGGTATTCATACCCCTGTTATTAAACCAGAATGGATAAGTTTAATAATACATTTGAGAAAAAAAAACAGAAGAGGTAACAAGGAACAAATTAGATGGACGGTTAATGAAGTGACGAAGCTGTTGGAAATTTTATTACAGATTTATTTATTTACAGATTTTATCCCAGAATAAAGTTATTTTTTCATTTCATTTCATAAGCTAAACTTTCACACAAATTCCACTTTTCACTCACTCTAGGCATGTTTTAATTAATGACTTTAATCAAAACTGAAGTAAACAATAACATGAGGATCTGGAAGGAAGGTTATAAACATAAAGGCTTATACGACAAGTTGCTGAAAAAATCCGCTAGGGGCTTTTATGCATTTTAAGGTGGATCCACATGTTGGCCGCTCGCCACGGATCGGAGGCTCGTTCAAATGCTCGGCAAACAAAGAGCGGGCCATCCACATGTCAGTGTTATTCAGAGAGGCAAACATGGCGGACGTAATAGTGGTTTCAGCCATTGCACTTGGATTGTATTATTTTTATTACAAAAAAAGAAAATGAAAGGAAATTAAATATAAATAAATAAGATTAAATATAAAACTTATTATAAAAAGTACCAACAAACACCTTTAACCTCCTAACAGCTCTTAGTTGTAACTAGACAAAGAACAATGGTGTAGATGCTACACGAGCGCTCTCACGAACCCCTTTGATCTGTGTCCAAAAACCGACTTTCGACGGCTCGGCAACGAGCCTAGGCCAACCAAGCCGAGCCACCCATCCACATGCTCGCGTATGTCTGAGTTCGCCATGGCTCGGCCAACATGTAGAGGCCCCTTAACGTTTAACATGACTTCAAATAGGGCTGCTCACAATCCTATAGTTATAACATTTAACATGGTAAAACATTTAACATAACATCATGAATACCCCTATTATTTATTTATTTTAAGAATAGCAAAGCGAGTACACAGCTGTACCACTGAAATGTATCAAATAGGTTTCTCCAGCAATTACAGATTTGTATCATCTGACAATAATGTGAGTGCTATAGCTTACACCTTCATAGGTCACACCACTGCTACTAATTTTGGTTTAGGTTTTTTTTTATCAGACTAGTAAAATTAACATCCCAGGTACTTAATAGCGTGCATTAGCTAGGATTCTTGATTGTTGCAAGGGTTTTAGAAAAATTTATTTTATGGTTCAATTAACTAAATTGAAATTAATTAACAATGGTTTATTATTTAAATTGGTAATTTATTATTACTTTCATATTTATTACACCTAACAGATAATAAATTCCAGTCTTTCCACTCACTCGACTGTCCTAACAGCTTCCTAAAACGGTAAAAATAATTATGTTTATAGCAAAAAAGTTAATTACAAATAATATAATAAAATATTAACAATCAACTAAACGCAAGATTTAATTATCTCTCCAACTATGACTTAGAAGTATGGCATTTTGATTGTTCCCACTCCAGCCCTACCTAACATACCTTTGGAGCCCAATAAAGCCAGCTGTTAAGGTAACACTGTGTAACCTCCCTACTTGTATCTGTTTATTGTTTCATTTGTTGTCATGTTTCTGTGTTCATGTGTACATTTTGAATGAATAAAAGCCTTTCTAAAGGTTCTAAGTTATGGTTTATTTATACCTATTATATTCATAATAATTTTATTCATTTAAAATATAGTACCAGTAAAGTTCCTATGGATAAGTATCTCATACCAACTAGATTCGAGACTGAGCCCAGTTCTCCTTCAGCAGGTATAGAATGGATATATTGGCAAAAGACATTTAATAACTTCTTAGATTTGGCAACAGAAAATCTTACCACTGAGGAAAAATTTAAGGTATTTACTAACTACTTGTATCATAATATTTACGATTTAGTGAGTGATTTTGAGATATTCTGGGAAGGCATAGATCCATTAAATACTATTTATATAAAAAAGAAATCATTAATAGACACTTGTTCACAACAAGAAGAAATAAATGGGAGAAAGTATAGATCAGTTGGTATAAAATTTAAATCTCCTTGCCAAGGAATGAGAATTGAAAGCAGCTGCAGCTTTTCAGCATAAGGATGAATATATTCATGTTGCTTTTATTAATGGATTGACTTCGGATTCTATACGTCAGTGACTCTTGGAGAATGAAACTTTGAGTTTGAAGGAGGCTGTAAATCTTGCTCAAATCCGGAAATGGCCCACTAAAAATCCAAACAATACTAGGAAAAGTACTCTGTCAGCTGCATGCCTTCCAATGTCTCATGAGAATACAATTTAGAGATAACTTTCTGCTATCCCAAGGAAGAGGGGTTATTGCTTTTTTTTTTGTGGTTACGACCATCACCCTCCTTCGCTGCGCCCTGCTTAAGACGCAGAATGTAGGAACTGCAAAATAAAGCAGTATTTTGCTTTGGTGTGTAGGATGAAGAATTCAGTGATTAGTACAAGAGGACCAGTAACAGCTGGCATAGTTATAGCAACCGTCTATGGTGTACCCTTGAAAAATCTAGCAAAAGCTGTCGTAATAGCTAAAGTAGATCATCAACCTGTGCAGTTTTTAATTGATGCTGGAAGCTTGAACAGCTTAATTAATTTGGATATTTTTAAATGTTATGATTAGCGAGTCTATCATGAAAGTGAAAGTGTATCAATGGCGACAACATCCCTTTTTTCACAAGTAAATGGATATGTACTTGTTACTCTTGAGCTTGTAGGTCACAGTTATTTTGAATTTAAACTGTCTGTACTAAAGGAGCTCTGTTGTGATATATTACTTGGTCATGATTTTTTTAAATAAACATTCTGACGTGCAACAAAAGTTTGGTGGAAATAGAGAACCACCTACAATTTGTTCGCCCTCAGTAGCCAGAGTAGAGTCTGCACGATTATTCTTCACTCTTGCTCCAAATTGCAAACCTGCAGCTACGAAGTCAAGAGTTTATCTGTCAGTTTATGAGTCTGATAAAAAAATTCATCAAACAGGAAATAGTAGAACTACTCTCTGATTACATTATTGAGGAAAGCAACTCTCCGTGTGGGGTTTTGGTTAAACAAAATGAAAATCCTAAGAGGCTGGTTATTGATTATTCTCCAACCATCAATGAATTCACATTATTAGACACCAACCCTCTACCCAACATGGATAAGTATTAGTACAATAGATCTGAAAAGTGCCTATCATCAGGTTCCCATTGCAGATGATCAGAAAGTCTACACTGCATTTAAAGCTCAAGGATGATTGTATCAATACAAAAGAATCCCATATGGTGTTACCAATGGTGTAGTATGTTTTAAATGTGTGATTGACAAAATTAGTTTTGATGAAGGTCTAACAGGAGTTTTATCCTATTTGGAGGACATCTTTGTTTGTAGTAATGATATAGCTGAACACGAAAGTAATCTTCAATGTTTCGTGTTAGCAGTAAAAAAATAGTCAACAAATAAATTTTGATGCATCCAATGTTTTTTTTTGTTTTTTTCCCGCCAAGACTCCCCATTGGAGTCCTATACTGCCTAACCGTGGTTGGGGGTCAAAGTTCTTCATTTTGTGGGACCGCCACTCAATGAAAAAATTCAATGTCCCAGGCTGGATTCGAACCAGCACCGCCAAATAGACATCAAATAGGTAAAGACTGTGTCTTAACCACTGAGCTATGGGCGACCCGATGCATCCAATGTTGCTATTACAGCTAAACTAAGTCAGGAAGGCAGACCAGTTCCCTTCTTTTCCCGTACTTTGTCAAAATCTGAGAGATCTCAATTTGCCATAGAGAAAGGCTGCAGTCATAGTGGAATCACTAAAGAAGTACATTTCCAGCTTGTTATGGATCAGATGGTTCTTTCTTTTATTTTTAATTAGAAGCATAACAGTAAAATAAAGACCAATTAAATTTTGAGATGGCGTTTAGAATTATCCCCATTCCATTTTGATATTGTTTATCACCAAGGAAAAGAAAACCATAAGCCAGACACCCTCTCAAGAATTTGCTGTGTAACCAGAATGTTCCACTGGATTAAAATTAAAAACTTACCATACTCACTTGGGGGTGTCCAGAATGATACATCTGCCTGTCCTACATGTGCTAAAGTCAAGCAAAGGTTCCCTTATTAAAGCAATAGCACCATTCGAACATTTAAGGGTTGACTATAAGGGACCCCCCTACCCTCTAAAACTAGGAATCACTATAGATATTTCATCTAAAACAGTGATACAATGTCTTTCTTAACTATTCTCCATATTCAGTATGCCGGTGTTCATACAGTCAGATAGAGGACAGGATACAGTCATTCCTATTAGAAGAACTAGTAACCATTTTACATTCAAACAGCATGGCTCCTTACAATCCTTGAGGTAATGGAAATGAAACGTTATAATGGTATAATCTGGAAAACTATAGTGTTGGCAGTAAAATCTCTTGGTCTCAAATCAGATGATTGGGAAAGTGCTTTCTCAGGCACTCCATTCTTTGCATTCCTTACTATGCACTGCTAATAACTGGATACCTGATGAAAGATTCTTTAACTGCTCGCATCTGGACTGCAAATGGAAATTCCATCCCATCGTGGTTAATACCAAATGCAACTTTCCTAGTTGGAAGTAAACTTTCATTAGACAGAAGGATGACTCAGAGTCAACTGTTTTATTCTGGCAATTGGATCCACGAGGTGACATTCATCAGCCCACTACCAATTTATCTTCTACTGATGAGGGAACGCAACTTCTGCAGCTGTCTGATGGCAACGAGAGCTGTAATCAGGAGGTGTATAGTGATGAAAGGTCTGGTGCTGTATCTGAAGAAAGATTAACTACTCTGCCTAGTGTGGAAGTTCTGGATGGACCCATGTCTCAGGACAGTCAGAGGCTTCACAGTACTGAAATAATATCTTCACCTGATGAGTCCTTGCCCCATCACAAGCAAAGGCCTCTGAGGACCATGAGAGAGACTTCCTTCCTACCTGAAAGACTATGTTACATTAATTAATTAAAGAGACACTTCTGCACAACAATAAATGCCAGTATAGTTGGTAAGAAACTAAATGTGTAGCCAAAAACCAGATAGATAGATAAAATTGACAGATGCGAAAGAGCTGCATGCAGCAAACTGGAAAGCAGTCGCCTAAGATAGGGAAGGGTGGAGAACGCTTGTTCAGGCGACCAAAGATTCAGTAAGGTCTGTAGAGCCAACCGGAAAAAAAATACAAACAATGGAGGAGACAGAAAACAAGACAATATAGATTTGATTTCAATGAAATATTTATGCGATGTAGTAAAACTAGTAGTGGTTGTTTCTTTGTGCATATCAGCATGTAATCACCCAAGGCATTATAAAGGAAGAATAGAATTACTTAATCCTATAAAAGGAGTTGAAAATATTCATTTGAGATTCAATAAATTAACAGAAACAGAACACTTTCATTCTGACAAATACAATCCTCTTGCCAAAAGCAGTGATCCACCTGAACTAGGGTGAGAAGGGTAGAGTTGGGCTGGATGCGCATTGTAGGGAATTCTGGGTTCTATATGCTGAACATGTGCGCAGCTCAGTTATCAGTAAAAAAAGATTTAGAAAACTCATTTATAATAAACACTACATAAAAGATTTTTTCTGTTTATTGATAGCTGATATTATTCAGTTTAGAAGTTCAACACTTTAAGCAGTGATCCAAATGTATATAATCAGCCTCTGGGAATGTCACAGCTACACACGTCATGTTTAACCTATCTACTTGTATCTGTTTATTGTTTCATTTATCTGTGTTTATGTGTACATTTTAAATGAATAAAAACCTTTCCCAAGGTTCTAAGTTATGGTTTGATTTGTAACCTATTCAATTCAAAACACCTGCCTTTTCAACTTCACTTGTCTTAGCAGCTTACTTCCTCCACTACACTCCTTGTTTCAAAGATAAGGTTAATATTTAAAAAAGAGATATACATTGATCTGACATACAGATCTTTAATAATACTAATTGGAGAAGATGGTCGGGGGGTGCGGTCAGCAAAGAAACAACAGTTGTAGGCAGAGATTTCTGCTAAACCCTGATGCAGTTTAGCAGAAATCTCTGCCTACAACTGTTGTTCCTTTGCTGACCACACACCCCGACCATCTTCTCCAATCAGTAATCTACGGTCAACTATCTACACCTCTTTAATAATACTAGTATGATTTAGATGATTTTAGTTTTATATTGTAGAGAATTTCATTGATTGAAATGAGTGGTTATATTATCTTCCAGAAGATATATAAGTTGAGAGTAATCAGATTTTTTTTTTAAGTATTAAAGCACTTATGGTAAAATTTTTATGAAACCTAACATAATTACTGTTCTAAACCATTACGGGGACCTCTCTTAATAATTTAAACAGACATTGTTTTTAGTTACCTAGAGCAATAACTCAGGGAGTGAATGTAACAGAGACCTACTACAGGCTTTAATTGCAGATATGGTGTAGAGAATAAAATTAATTATAAAAATTCAATTAATTGAAGTTTTATTTAAAATATTTTTGCTTGAATCTAGTTTGAAAAAGGGTTTATGAATATTTCATGGATACACATGATCAGAGTAGCTTGTTTATGACAGGTAGATTGTAGTTATAAAAACTTGCTTAAAACATAGTTCTGCTTGGTGTAAAGGTTTTGTGCCTCAGCTGACAGGTATTGGATATGGTACCTATGGGAATAGGTTCTCTGGTAAGTGATCAATAATAATGTTTGGACCAAATAATGGGAATAAAATATTAGTAGTAAAGTATGGACATAACTTCATCTAGATTTAATGACTGACTAAGCTATTAAAATAGGATCAAATTAAGTACAGTAACCAAATGTTTTTGAAAAATAAACTTATTCATTGACCAAGTCATTAGAAGTAAAAATGGCGAAAAGGAATAAAATTGCCTGAAATTCTAATTTAACTTCATAGTTAAGTAAACATGTCAATTTAACCAAACCAATTCATAAAAATAAAGTTTACAATTATTTAAGACTAATATTTATTACTCTTGTGAATACATATAATATATTGACAATAACATCTGAAATTCATTTAGTTCAAATAAATAAGTATGATATTGGTGCTTTCTTGTTCCTAACTCCTGGATTTATCCACATACATAGAGAATGAAATATTAATACAAAATTTTATTTATAATAACAATTTATATTAATATTTTATTATTTATAAGTGACCAAAAATTTAAACACAGCAGTTGACTTGTGTAACTAATGTTAATGCATTAATTAGTCATATAAAACCACCAAGAGGCAACATTTTTTCAACTTTACACATTAGGTGGTTATTAACTCATGTATGATCTCCAATAATGACTATAGGCCTGTTTCTACCCAAACAAGGTCTGTCAAACCTAACCTTCAATTTTCTGTCAAGTCAAGCAATGGATTAACCTAATGTAAGCATAAGGACCAGATAAATCTTATTCACTATAAAATTCTATAAATCGCCAACACATAATACTTCTTGGTGGTCAAATGAAGAAATATCAATCTTGAATAAATTGAAAGATTTTTTTCCAATCAAGGACCATTGTCCAATTTTTTAGTGGTCAAACAAATTAATTAAATTAAGAGAAATGTTCAAATAAATCTGGTATAATTGTAGTTAATTCCAAAACTATGGTAACATCCATGACTTTATGCTAAAAGAGTTATCATAAAAATTCAAGAAAAGACCAATTAGTACCATTTTAACAGATTTATTTTGATTCTTAAAAAACAAAATAATTTTTGAAAAAGATAATATTGTATTAAAATAATATTCAATATTATTTGAAATGCCAAAAAAGTACTTTTTAGGTAAATCTATAAACAATTGTTTAAATAAATACAGTATCTACTTACATTATCAATGTTATTCTGTATAATAATATGCCAAATCGGAAATTTAGGTTTTCAACTTTCTGTAACCACATTCAGTACAAACATCACCAATTAATGCTGATAAAAGTTATTATATACCTCCAATAGCTCAATTTATATCGGATATTGTATTAAATATGGATACTAAAAAATAACTAATGTTATATGAAGATATATAGAGAATAATGAATTTATAGAAGTCTTCAACACTATATCTAAAATAAAAAATGTTTGAGTAGTTTACATTCACTATATGGAATCATAAACCAAAAAATAACAAATCTTTTAAATATAAGGAGGGGTATTTCAGCTTAAGAACATGTAGGCACTGACTGAAAAAGTATCTTATGTCCTAATTGACAGTACATTAAGGGGAAAAAAACAAGATTATTATTAAAAAGGTTTATGACAAAGACAAGATTAAACAAAGAAATATAATTTGGCATGCACGTAGTTGAAAAGATCAAATAGAATAATACCCTCAATTAAGTTTTAATTCATGTAAAGAATAATGAAATTTATTATCAATAAAACGAAGTTCAGAGAGCACTTCTAGTAAATAAACATGATGCGTGATTGCCTCAGTCATTTTCATACATCGATGTTGAATATTAATTAATCATATGAGAAATTCATCAGATTGTGTAATTTTCTTTTGAAAAATAGTTTTTAAAAATGTTTTTACAATAAAAAATACTATATTAAGGTATATTATATCTTTGAAAATGTTAAAATAATACATAACAGGTAGTTTGCTATTCTTTCAGATCAGCTGTTCAAGGTGTATTTGATGCACTGGTCTGTTGGCAAAACTGATTTTAGGATGGAAATTTATTTTACCTATGGCTTGAGTTAGCTTAAGGTTAGGAAGTTTTATTGTAACGATTACTAAATTGGATATATTTAGTATTTAAAATTACTCGACTGGTTGTTATTAAATAGATTATAATGTCTACACCTGCCAGAAGACGGTTAATGAGGGATTTCAAAAGGTAAGTTCTCAACAGTAATGACATTTATAATTTTCTTCCTGCCAATCGGAGTGATAAGGTCAATATGTTGTTATTAAGAATAAAGAATCGTTTGACACAAGCGTTTTTGTATTTTATTAAACTGAGAAAAGTTAACATTTTATTTTTATAGTTACAGTAATTTTTAAAATCAATTCCTTATGAAATTTCATTTACATATTTTGTTTTAATGTGGCTTCTATTGACCTGCTAAATCAATTAGAGGCAACTCTATAATTTTATCATTTTACCTCATCTCTTCTAAAGTGGCCTTATTTATTTTTAAACAGCATTTAACCTTACAATAATGCCTTTTTTATTCCTATAAGGAAGTAATTAGAAAGTCATTCTTGACAGCCAAACCTCTAGATGTTTAACTGTTCATGTTGAAGGTTGCTAGCTGATCATACAAATTCTTTATATTTTATTATCATTATGTTTTGATATATTGTATTATCTCATGTATTTGTTGCTTAATTAGGTTACAAGAAGATCCTCCTACTGGAGTCAGTGGTGCCCCAACTGACAATAATATTATGATTTGGAATGCAGTTATTTTTGGGTAAACATAGTATTCTTATTTCATTGATTTATTTTATTCAATCAATGTTTTTATTTATTACTTGACAGGTTATTTTATTTTATACTCTTACTTCTTCATTCTAGACCGCATGACACTCCCTTTGAAGATGGAACTTTTAAATTAACTATTGAATTTACTGAAGAATATCCTAATAAACCTCCAACTGTAAGATTTGTTTCTAAAATGTTTCACCCAAATGTTTATGCTGATGGTGGAATATGTTTAGATATTTTACAAAATAGATGGAGTCCTACATATGACGTTTCAGCGATATTAACATCTATACAGGTATGTTTTATTTTTAATTTTGCTGTTCTACAAACTATTAATTGTGAATATCAAATAATTAAAATATTTTCCTTATTAATTTAGCTTGAGTAAAGTTAGATTAAATCTAAGACTAAATCAACGGTAGCTGATCCACTTTTATTAACTTTTTACATAGGGTTTGATTAAGTTAATTACAAAATCATCATTAAAAGTATTTTGATCCCACATATAAGGTTTTTGTTTTTTAAGAGAATAAATCGATTAAATTGTCTTTGGTTGTTATTTTGCCCATAAGTGGAGTGTGGTTAGTGTACCTATCTTCATATCTTGTTGATATTCTCTTTGCTTCTGAATATCTTTTTAAAGGGATTTGGGTTGTGATAAGGATCCCATTTATGATCAGAGTATAATATAGTTGCTTCTTGAATATAGGCAAGTCAAAGCAGATCTGTGTTGAAAACTGTATCATATCTCTCTATATTAGTTACAATATTAAGACCACAAATTTCCCACTCTTTCAATAGATTTTGAACCTGTGATATAGAGTCAATATTTTCTAATTAGAAATTAATTAATTAGTATTTATTAAAAGTGTTAAATTTAAGAATAATATAATTTGAAATGCATGATTAGTATAATCAATTTTAGACATACAAATTTGAATGATGTATTTTGATTTTATTTTTTCTAGTCCCTTCTCAGCGATCCTAATCCTAATTCCCCAGCGAATTCAATGGCAGCTCAACTGTATAAAGAGAACAGGAGGGAATACGAAAAGAGAGTTAAGGCTTGTGTAGAACAAAGTTTTGTAGATTAGCCGAATATCTGTTTGTATACTTCGAAGAAAACATTTGATGTCAGCATTATATATACCTTACTTACGAACTTAAGCGTCAAATTATTTTTCCGAATCGGAGAGGCATGTTAAGTGATTTTTAAAGCGGCACAAGCAGGACTATGTTAACTTTTTAATTTTTAGGATATTTTTCTGTCTCATATTTATTACTATTATTATAATTATTTGATTTCTTGTAAATTACATTTAGAGAAATGAAAAAAAAGAAAGAAAAAAATCAGTTGCTTTAATACTAAATATAAGAGCTTATTTTTTATTTATTTATTTTTTTTCATTTGTTGTTTTCCTAAAACCTTTCACCATTAGCTATTTAAATTATTCTATTATTTTCTCATGTTTTACTTTTGTTTGTAAAATAAATTTTGAATTGGTGCATTTGAGTACAAACTATTAAACTTGAGTATCAGTATCTTTTGTTGTCTTAATTACAAATGTAACATATATTACAGTTATTATTATTCAGTATGTTTTTTTTTTATTAACCTTTTCCATATCTAATGTTGATCAATATACATTTTTTTTTTCAATTTTGACTAATGAATATTTTATTATATTCAAGCATTCAAGAATATTGAAGCATTAAATTTTATTTGGAACAATGAATTGTTTAGTATTAAACTGCAATGATATGAGAGCTTCAAATTTTATTGCTTTTTTTTTATATAACTCCTTATTACCATTCAGGTGTAGACTCTTGTATGTTAATGTTTCATTTTCTTTATAAAATTTATGTGTTTATACATTGATTCATCCAATAATTTTAACAATATATATAGTTTTATTTCCCCCATTTTGAACAGCTAAGAAATATTTTGAAGAAATATTCTCAGTATTCTGTAAAATAACAATTTTTAAAACATTTTCAGATTTTCACTTTTCTATTGAAATGGTTTTTAATATTAATTAGTTTAACTATGTAAAACACAAATAGGAATGTACGAGTGTCTAAATAATATGAACATGTCAGTTTTTCATCCAAAATCATTTTCCAGCTGGCTAAGTTCAAAATATATTCTCCTGAAAGTTGTTCTACTCACCCTTTTTACAGCAAAAATTATATATAATTAATCAAGTATTAGAGGATAATGCTGCTGTTTCTATTCTTTATCTTGACAATATTTTTTACTACAAATTATTTTAATTTTTACTTTATTAACAATTTTAGTAAAATTGCAATTAAATGTTATTGTTGATTAACTTTTACATATTAGAAAAATATCCCCAACACTGTTACATAATCAAATATACTTGAAGAAGTTTGTCGGGGGGTGCGGTCAGCAAAGAACAACATAAATAAACAAAACCATATTTATTTATTTTATGCCGACGTTTCGACCTGAGTTTCAGGTCTTCATCAGGGGTTGTGGCGTGTAAAGGGGAAGGGAAGATGCTAACATAATCAAATATAATTTACTTTTTTAAAGCAGTTCAATATCTTAATGTAGTAACTAATTATAAGCGTTCTTGATTACTTCTATTATGGGGTTTACATTAATGTTATGTAATTAATTGTAAATTTTGGTATGTAAATATTTATGCATGTTCTCAGTAATACATAAGAAATTAGAATGACTTAAAACTTTTAAATTTTAACTTGTTCAGGGGACTCTTTAAGTTACCAACAGGAGGGAAGTAGAGGTATAGTTTTTTAGTTACAGGAACAAGAATAAATATATTAAAGAAATAAAGACATGCTCTTGCTGCAGTCTCATTCTTCAATTCCAGAGCATTTTGGAATGTTTCTAAATAAAAACAGTCAACAAGAAACAGTAATATCTATTTTGAACAGTATATTCTTTTTCTTTTCTTCTAGTGATCTTATATTTTTACAAATTGCTTTAGATAATGAGATAAATGTTCTAAATTGTTGAAAAAAAAAATGCCTTAATAATATACTTACATTTTTCATGTATTAAATTTAATTTAATGTTGAACAATTGACTAATTAGGGTAATTTGTGGACTGATATAAATGACCTGAGCCGAATAGCCTGCATAAAGTTGTTTTTAAAATGATGTGGTTCTAAAATTATATTAAGATAGCCCTTGAGGATGGCCGAAACGTGGGACTTATAAAGGAGTAAAAAATATTTTGAGACTAAAATAATAAAATTTTATTTATTTAAACAATACCAATTCAAAAAGATATTCTATTTAAATTTTAATTAATTCTTAACCACTCTACCACAAGTCTGTTGAAGTGTATCAATACTGCCTGGCCGTAGCCTTACCCTAATGAAAATAATCTATATTTTTTATATAGTCACTAAGTATTTGGTCACTTACATAACAGGTAGTAATATTTTACAGGATACATAATATGTTTTTGTTCATTGTTCCAAATTTGTTTTATCTATCTTACTGTTAGTATGTCCAAATTTTAAATTACTAAAAATGTATAATTAATATGAGTTTAATTTTTTCTCTCAAAATAAATTTCACTTACACAATTATCTCATAAGTTTGATTTTAGTTTAAATACTTTATTTGTCTCTTTTACCAAATTTGATGTTATATCTTTTTAGAAAAGACCTAAGTATTTTATAGATAATTTTTTTATTATTGAATCTTAGAGTCTATAAATACTTGTTACATTCTAAAAATATTTTCTAAAAGTATATAAAAAAATGTTTCTTAGCTTTTGTCACTAGATTTATCAGTGAACTAGAAATATCTTTTCACCATATTTTAAGCCTATTCGATTTATATTCAGGTGATAACATTTTGAACACTTTTAATTCTATTTATATAAAGAATACTTTCAGTTGTTGGTCTTGAAGCACTATTGTATGTTAAACCAATCAGTCTCGATTATAATTAGCCTTTCGATCCATGTGGATTAGAAATTACGAAAGACAGGCAGTGAAATATTATTTATTGCGACACAAATTTTTAAAAAATTTCTGTGATGAATATTTTATTTTCCTGAAGTAGCTAGTTTTAGGAATTTATTTATAAAAGCTTTATTATTTATTTGACAGCAAAATACTCCAGTTACTTTATATTATTTATTTTATTATAGTATTATGTCCGTACTAACTGTGAAGAAGTTGATAACTCGTTACCTAATTCACTATACTTATTAACTTCTTCATAGTTGGTACAGTTATTTCCTTAGCATAGATGCAGTATTGTATTGTCAGTTCTTTACTAAATTATATTAAGTCGGTAGCATTAAACATTTTGGAACTATGAATAAATAAATTATTTCAGCAATGTTATAAATAATTACAAAAATGTAATTTATCTATGCAAAGGTAAAAATTCATGAAGTCTGGAGAGATGGTAGGATTTAAAACTTTTTATGTAATTCACTTTATATATTTTTTTACTTATTGTTTAATCCCTCCTAGTTTTAAAAGCATATTCAATAATTCTTTATATGATCATTACAACAATCTTATGTATGAGAATGATGTTTACATTTATGATTATGGTTAATTCTAATTTATGGATCATAGAATGTTTCTGATTTTAGATATTTTTTTTAAAAATAATTTTAAAGATGATCTGACATTTTCCCCCTCCTCTGTTGTATTAATTTTGTTTTATTTAAGTATTATCATAACTAAAGTAATTTTAGAAATGTACAGATTTGAAATATTTAACAATTTGTTCTGTTAACTATGTAACTGTGTATTAGACACAGTAATGCCTTCTAAGACTTACATATCTTTAGGAAAATAAAATAATATAAATACCTTAGAAGACTGAATTCAAAATTTTAATAACTGAAAGGAATTTAACCCACCTGGAATGTTTAATATAATTAGTTTTTTACATACAACTTCATTTTTCAAATATTCTTGCCTACCTGATTTGAGAATGTTATAACACTTTAAGCATATTGTTGTAATAACAAGGATGAGATAAGTCCAGAATGGAATCAATAAATACTTCCTGTATAAAAAAGTAAGTATTTATAACTTTAAATAAAGGAAGCCAGTATGAACTTTAAAATAATAAAATTTATAAATGAAGAATATACCAATCAGTTTCTTTAGTTAAGACCAAAACAACATAAAAATACCATCAATTATTTTGTTACTTTTTATTAAACTGAAAACTACTCAAAATTTTTATGAAATAGTTAGCCATAACAAGAATTCATTTTCAGGACAAAAAAAAATAATTTGGGCAATAAAGGGGTTTGCTTGAAGTAGATTTTGTATTGCCTCCCAAAAGATTATTCTATTCAAGGCTCACTCCTCTTGTAGACCTTTCCTATCAAAGATTCCTTCATTCGTTTATCCTTTGTATTCTTGGTCTATTTCTTACACCTCTTTTCCACAAATAATCTACCCATGGACTTGCTTGAACTGGATTAGAAAACTCATATTTAATATTTTTCATTCAAATAATACATTTACAAATACAACAAACTATTGTATTTTTATACAATGGTAATATTAAAATATGTACAAGAAATTAATATGTAATGATTGTTTTTTGAATTGTGGTTTATGTGTATGCCACTAGGTAGCAGTATCGGGCTGTAGTGATGTTTATAAAGCCTGAGCTCTCTGGTAGGCAACACTAAAAGCCTTAGTTTTCTCGATCTCTGATAGATAGCGTTGTTTTTCTCTTTTTTTCCCCCCACCCTCATATTTTGTTTATTTATACTATTACAATAAATACCTATATGTATACACATAATATTTACAAATTATTTTCCTATTTTTACCTGTGGGTACTATTAGGATGGGGTAAGGATTGGTAGGGGCTATTGTTAGGCACCTTGTGCCTTTAATTTATTATTTTTATTTACTGAGTGGGAGGGACCACTTCGCTGGCTTCTTCACTAGATAGTGTTATAACAATACATCTCATATAGATAGTAATTTTTGTTTTGGAATTACAATTGATTCTGATAGGTTAGGTAAATCTACAAGGAGTTTGCACCAGCCCACCCTTTCTCCCTGTTACCCACAGGCAAATGCATCTTAGATGTATATGAAATATATGTGACAGATTTTTTCTTTTTATACTGAAACAATTTTTTATTGTTATATGAATTTTCTGACCATGGCAGATTTCCTGGATTTTGTTTACTGGAGTCCCAGACTTTTCCCAGTCATTAGTCATCCTGGTATCGTAAACAAATCTTTCAGGGTAAAACTAAAAGAATCATGGAAATATGGGGTAAATCGCATCCTGTTATGTATAAGGGGGCCCCAGATGAGTAAAAACCCATGACTTCCCCAGGAAATATGGGCTAGGTAGTGACTCTGTACCTCTGGAGGAGTCTTACTTTCGGATGAAATACTTATGTAACAGACTTTTTGAATTAGAAGATTATAAGGCATGACAACATAAGGGTGCACCACACACCAGGGATACCAGCCTGTCCCTTTGATTGGAAGGACCCTTGCTGCATTGTTGGAGGTCAAGGTAATATTAAATCACCCACATTATTGGGGAACCTGGGCTACAAGAGCAGTGAAATATTAAATATCATTGGAAGAATTATTCATACATGAATGTAATAAATGCTTAGATAAAAAATATATACATCTTTCATTAATAATAAATTCATACAATAGTGATAAAAATGATTTGTCACTTTAATTATCAATCTTCTTAATTTGTGTTATTTTTTTCTCTAAATTGTAAGTTGTAGTTGTTTTAAGCCTTCTTTCTTTACCTTTATGATGATGGTTTAATGGAAGCAATTTGCAACAAACTTATAAAGAAAATGAATGCCTGTCCCCTGTAAGTAGCAATAAAAGTATGAAATTACAAGTACTCCGCCTGTGTGCTAAAATGTAGGAAAACACAAAAAAATTATATAAGACTAATCAGAGAATGTAATCAGGGTGTTAGATCCACTTTTGAATATTACTGTACTGGTTTCCAATAAGTGCCCATTTTAATATACCTGGGCAAACTAGAGGTGACAGGACTCGACTGGATGGGCTCATATGCTTAGTATTAGAGCATCCTAAATGTAAATCTCAGGATAACGTAAACTACCAATGAATCAGAAAATATTAGTATAAAATGGATTTCCTAGGTGAGCAAAGGATTGGACACATTTTAGTGATAACATTTATTAGATTGAAAAATATTGAACATTATTTTGTTTTAGTTATTCTAATATTAAAAAGAAAGTTAAAAAATTAGACATTAAGAATTTAACATATATCCTGAAAAACTGTTTTTTATGATTTTTGTTTTCACTTTCAAAATACAGTAGAAACTTGATAATGTTTATGACAATCCAATTGTTCATATTATGGTGTGCACAGCATATTAGGAATTCATAAATATTTAATATATGGAAACTAAATAGTTGGTTATATAAATATATAACCAAATTATTTATTTTCATTTGAAAAAGTATTCTTTTTTTTTATTAGTAGTGCTCAATTGAAAGTCCCTCTAATGCAGTGGTTCCTAAATTTATTTTGTCCCAGCATCCTTCTTGAGCTGAATAAATTTTGTGGTACCCTTGTTGAGTTAAAAAAACATAAAAATGTTGGCACAATTATCCTTAGGGCAGTTAAATATGTAGGAAAACAAGAAACAGTTTATAAAGTAAATGCTAGAATACACTGTATATTCGCTTATTTTAATTTGTTTTTTCTTTTATATTTTGTAAAATTTAGAGTGAGTGGTATTAGGCTTGCGGCACCACAGCACCCAATTAAGGAACCACTGCTCTGTTGGACTTAAAGGAAAAGAAGGAACTGACTTAAAAAGAAGGAAAAATTAGTATCTGACTGACCTTTTAAACATACTTGATGAGACAAACATACATAAATATATATTCACAGTAATTGTTTATTTACACATGTAAGAGAAAGTGCACATGCTATTTTTTCATAAAAGGAAGATGGTCCGGATGCAGACAAAATAACTCAAATTGTTTATTTACTATTTGAGTTATTTCACTGCATCCTCACAATCTTCCTTTTATTAATTATACATGGTCAATGAAAAATGTTGCAATACTACTTTATCAGAAGTAGATTTTATGCTAAAATCAATATTTATACTAAAAAAAAGGTCAATACTCAACATGCACAAGGATATTAACTAATGTAAGTTTTGAAACCATTTCAGAGTCCTACTTAGTTGTTTCTATTGAAAGAACTGTTTCCAGCTCCCCCCTTGCTAAATATTGACACAACCACACAATATTACACCTGTCATGGGCGTTGATGACCATTGTTTAAGGGTTTTACACCCTAAAGCCCTAACGAACAACATTACATCTGCTGAAACAGAACTTCTAGGACTGGTTCTGTCAAATAGAGACTCCTCGACATTCAGTCAAGAAGACAATATTACACATGAAGCTCCTTCTTGAAGCCACTTGACAGCCCTCTATGCACTTATACCTCAACAATGAACATAACACAGATAGATATTCTTGCTAGAGCGATTTAGCACTGTTTATCTGCCAGGTGCCAATCAACTTAACTGTCAATTATCTCAACTTATACTGATTTAATTTTTTTTCCAAGAACTGGGATCGGTTTGAAAAGATCTCAAGTTAAAAAATTAAATCAGAATCTGGAAAATTTCAAGCATCTAAATTGAAATATAAATATATCAAAACGTTTGTGATTCGAGAATAATTTATTTTTTATTTTTATTAATATCAGTTTTCAGGATCTTTTATTCAGTACTTAATTGTCATACCATTTTAAAAACAGTTTGCTTTTAAATACAAATTACTTTAGTATCATACAACATAACAATTATCAACATGGTTTCTTTAAACCAGTAATTGTTCATTTTATATCAATGATTTATTTTAAACAACTGGAAAAATTAGTGTATCATTTCTGCTTCTTATTTTTCTCTCAGTTTAGTGCCTTTCAATGCAGGTGTCCTTCATCACCATCTTTATAGCACTGGTTACTTCTTATACAATGTCCATCCATGCTTTTCGAGGTTGACCCACTTTTCTCTTTTATGTGAGTAACACTTCAAGAAGTTTTCTTGTCTTGTCTTGAAAATTTCTCTTTCCTTATTCCACATAAAATTAGCAAGTCATTAGAGCTGTTTCTAAGAGTGGTATTACCCTTATATCTTCTCTAACCCATTCATTAACAATGTGATTTCTCCTGGTTCGTCAAGATACAATTATTTTTATGCTACTATCATTTATACACTCATTGGATCATAATGAGATCGAAGGGTAGAAGATGTAACCACAAACAGTACCATGGATATAAATCAACTTTTCCATATAATTAAGTAAATCATTTTTATTAATTTCTAGACCGAAATAAATATTAGATAGTGAAAGAATCCTGGATTATAGGGATGTTTTTTATAAATTTAAAATTTATACTACCATGTCAACAAGTAAGAAATCATACAGTAGAAGTAAATTACAATATATAGGTTTGGCAGTTCATAAAAAAACTGCTAATATTATTTTGTATGTTGACTTTATTCAATGATGGATTAAAGTTAACAAGCCACAGGCTGAAAGGGAAAATGTAAATGAGAATAAGGAGTAAACAATTTTTATTCAAACTCTTTTATACCCAGTAGTCAAAGTTAAACAAGGTGATGTTGAAAATTTCTATAAGTTAATAGTCTAAAATAAGAGTTAATATATAACAATAAATAAATGTGGAACGATTCTTATGCCTACCATAAAACTAAAACGTAAGAGATATAAGAAATAGCAATCAATTAATTTCAAAAACGTTAAATTAAGAAATAGACATTTTTGATTAATGTACAATTACAAAATTCAGCAAAATATTAAGAAAGTTTGTTTCCTCCAGAAGAAAAAATAGTGAAGATAACCTACAAAGCCTTAACAAATGGTGGTGACAAAGTCATCTGGAGGAAGGAAAGGGTTTTTTGAAGCAGGTAAAATAAATAAAATTTTATATCAAAATAATTAATTAAAATAAAGTTATAATTCTTCTTAAAAAAAGACCTAGTTAAACCTTCTAAATATATTTTAATAAAATAAAAATAAAACATCACCAAGTTCATGGTATTACTCATACAATAGAAATAATAAATAAGCCCCCTTTTAACAATAGACTTTTTTAAATTATATACACTCTAGTAATTAAGTTCTACCACATAAAATGAGATCATAACTAACACATTATTCTCTCAACAATGAATAGAGAACAATATTGTAAATAAAAGACAATTTTAATAAAATAAACATTTCTTTGTACAATTATTTACAAATATAGATAAAAGAATGATGAAGCAGCGACATTATCAAAGCCACATTAAAATCTGAAAACAAATGATTAACAAAATTATTAAATCAAAGAAAAATCACCAAATATAAATATAATTAAGAATATTGTTTTTAAAAATATATAAAACGAAAATTCAATTTGAAAGTTAAATTAGCATAAAATAAATCGATAGTGTAATTAAAAGCTTACTTAAGAAAGGTATAAGTGATATGAAATTAGTAAAGATTGTAAATAATCAACCAAACGGTTCTCAGAAATAAATTAATGAGCTCAATAAGAATTTATATAGGGACTAAAGGGCAAGTTATAGTGTCTGATTAAACTGGATGATGCTATTTGGGAGCTTCCTTGATTAGCACTGTACTTCAATTGCTTGAATTATCTATGATTAGATATTAGTTAGGTAGTATATAGTCATTGCGTATCATGAAACTGATAGTAAGTAGGAAGATCGTTATAAACATAACGTAGGTGTTCTGTATGATCAATTCAACAAAATGGGTATTGTTTACAGGAATAGTCATTAACAGTAATTGGTTTAACTATGAAATGAAACATTAGGAAAACAATCTCCTAAAAATTATTGTATTCACACAACACCGACAATATATATAAATACACATACAACATAATTTATTCTAGATTTTCTTTTTAGGAAGTTTGATTATAAGTTTTTCAAATTGTTGGAGTGAAAAAAAAAAATTCAAATAGAATATAACCTATTATATATTTTGCTTGTAGTTATAAAACAATTTTAAACTATAAGTGTATAGATGACATGATTTCAATATGGAAATTGAAAATATGACAAATATGTGGACTGCAAAGGTCCATGAGTATGGGATAATTGTCCGAACCATTGTACAAGCAAAATATAGAATATATATGATATAAGATTTAAATATAAGATAGATATAGTTTAAAACTATTTTAATGTCTGACGTTTCGCCCCACTTTGCAGGGCTTCATCAGGGCTGTTCAAAGCGAACGGTTGAACAGAAAGCGACAATCAACCATTCGCTTTGAACAGCCCTCATGAAGCCCTGCAAAGTGGGGCGAAACGTCGGACATTAAAATAGATTTAAACTATTTGTTCTTTTTTTGACCGCAACCCTGACCATCTTCTTATATTTAAAATATAGAATAGGTTATATTCTGTATTGAATTTTTTTTTTTTCGCCTCAACAATTTGAAAAAGGAATATTATTTAAATAACTAACCTCTAAAGCATTGGGCCATTAGCAGTGGTCGCTCCAACGTTAGCATCAAGTTCTTCATGATGCCTCACTTTACTGAGCAATTTCATTTGAAGGCAATCCTTAGCTAATTCCTCATCAGTAGTTTTCTGTATCTCTAAATTGTAAGTATTCGCCTAGAGTTGAAAAAGGAAAACACAATGGACTATCAATATAACCATCTATTAACAATCTTAAAATGTAATATTTAGAAAGTATGATGAATCCAAAAACCATTGTTAATAAAAGGGGATCTGTTAATTTCAGCTACCTGAAGTTGGCTCAGGCAATTTTAGTTTAAGATTTAAAAACTACAATAAGTAAATTTATAGTTGGCGAATAGGGTCTATAGTTATTTCTTATAAGGCTCAGGCAATTGCAATTAAACATTTTAATAACTGGAAGAATATAAAAATAGAAATGAGTGAAAAACTGCAGTAAGAGGCAATAGAACCAATGGTTTTCCTATAGTAAGTAGTTCAATAACAAAGGACAAAAAAATTGATAGATTGTGATCTTGTGTTTAAAAAGTAAATAGAAGAATAAAGGGTGAGAAGATGAAGGATGTAGGGTAGAAGATAAAGCCACTAGGAGATATGAGTTCCTGGGAACTCACCATAAGCACACCATGCCAGATAGCCCAACATACAGTGGACAATCAATCAAACAGGGAAAATAAGATAATAGTAGGAGTTAGCGGGTAATTTGAGGCATGAAACCATGAAATATTAGAAAATGTTAAAGGATAGTCATAGAGTTTTGTTTATTATAATTTTATTATTCAGAGGAGGCTGCAGGAAGTTGACTAGATTTTTTTTTACAGAGGTTTTTTTTTTTAATAATTTATTTATTGATATTTACAACTGTATACACATATATACAACAAGTAAATTTGTTGTAGGTGACATAGTGACATGATAAAAACATGTGGAGAATCTACCCACTGACAGAACTCCAATAACATTTCTAGAGGAGAAGATCTCGAGGCCATCTTCTTTTCAGACGCCTAGGAGGATTATTAGGTAATGAAGGAGAAGCCAGGTTAGAAACAAGTGGATTTGGGTGGTTGAGAAGTTTATTATGGAAGGAACTGCATCTGGTTCTGGCCAAATCGCCAACATATGGAATATTGAGGTCCTGATGGATGACTTGATTTGTGACAAAATAAGGAGCATTAAGGATTTTACGAAGGATTGGATTCTGGAGGAATTTGATGGTTTAGTGGAGCCCCAAAGCTCAACTCCGTATGTTACAGAGGTTTGAAAGTGAATCGTTCGAAAGGAATATTAGTAAGGTGTTTAGAACAGAGAAGGATGACCTGGTTTATCCCTTACATTTAGCCATGAAGCCGGGATGGTCAGGAGTAAATTTCAATTTCATCCCACAACTAGCACAAATATATTAGCAGGGTAATAAATAAATCAGTAGATCATCCACACTTTGAGAGTGGAAGGTGAACCATTAGTGCAGATAGAAAAAAAAATGGTAAGAGCAAGAAGATATTTCTAAAGAGTATTAATTCAAATGATGAAATCTTTGACAAAAGGAAAAAATAAATTTTAAAGGGATCGATAGGAGAACCATATATATAAAACGTGATAGGAATAAATGATTATATACATACAAATATGAATCACAGGTAAATCTAATGTTTAGTTTTTGATAATTAGAAATATGACTGATTCTGATGCACAAATTCCCAAAATTCATTGTTAAATAGCCAAACAATGTAGAATTAGATACATGCATCAACAGAAGAGATGGGCGATCTCACTAACATATATGGAACTGCTATTTATTAGTCAGTTTTATTTCTATACATTTTTTCTTTTGAGTAATTTACAATTTTTTAAAATTCACTAATTATATGCCCCTAATAATTAAGTAAAATTTTAATCACTTAAATGTATATATCAAATAGATGAGTATCAAACTCAACAAACCACAGAAATCTAACTCTTGGGAAAATTAATATGGTTTTGTTTATTTATGTTGTTCTTTGCTGACCGCACCCCCCGACAAACTTCTTCAAGCATTAATCTACGATCAACTATCTACACCTCATTGAGAAAATTAAGTGTGAAGATTTTAACATTACATTAAAACTCAATTTTAGAAGCTACCCAATTAAACTATTATATGCAAATTCATAATGAAATATTCTTTGTGTACATAACAATTTCATTTAATGAAACTTCTGAAATTAAAATTCATTATTTACTTGAAAAAACATTTTTTAGATATATTAGTATTGCACTGATAATACAGTATTTCTAAATATAAAATATCAACAAATTAGAAAAAAATCAATACCAGCATAAGTGTTGATAAAAAGTATCGACAAATTTCTTCCTTGGGTTGCCCAGCAACCAAATCTGCGAATTGACGAACCTCACCAGACTCTTTAAAATTTTCTAAAATTTTGGTACCATATTCATTAACAGAAAAGACACTTCTTGCTTCAGCTTTTTCTAAAACTGGCTGTATCATAGCATGCCAAGCAGCCACTCTCTTTGTTATTGATAAAGGCTGAAAATACATTAAAGATATTATTATTAAAATAAATCCATCAAAAAAGAAGGAAAACGTCTTCTGTTTGAAATAGTTACAACAGTAAATGAGAAAGTTTCTTACATCGTTTTCAGTTTTCATAATTTGCCCATAAAGTTGAGCTGAGGCTTCATAAGCATTTTCAAAATTTCCAAAATTGCCTGTATCACCTTCTAAACCATCCTGGTCTGCCATATCATCTGCTATGTCATCAAAATCATCTAAAACAATTAAACGAAACTGATATGTCTTTAAGTATAATATGTTTTATTTATATTCTATTCAGTTTATTGATTATATCCATGTAATGGCTATTTAGATTTTTCAATCTGTTTTAAAATTAAACATACTCTTTTTTAACATGTATTGATTCGTTAATTTTCCTAATTTTTTGTCTTTATTAATTTCATCTTATCTAATATTTAAGTACTTCTATAATTAACATTATCATTGAATTTATTTTTATTCTTACAGTGATTTTTATGTTGTGAAATTCTTGTTTTTAATTTTTTAGAAATATCCCTATTATATACCTAATCACAATTTTTCCTTTCTATCCTATTTACAACATTCTGTTTTTGCATCTTATCAACTTCACCTTTCATATTAGTAAAAAAGTTATTCATTTTATTATAAATAATATAATATAATTATATAATCCAAATTTTAGATTATAATGATACAGAATAATTAGTACTTCATCAATTTTCTCGGTTAAAGCTCTTATATAATTCATTTTGAAGTACTGAAATCTAAATCTGTCATACTTTTAATTTATATTGTAATTCATTTTAAATTTTTTATAGAGAAAATTAGTTTTAAAGAATCTTAAAAACCTAAAAAATGAAAAAATATCTTTTTGTGAAAATATAAGTACTTACGATCATCATCATCCACGGTATCATTATTTAAGTCAGCAGCTGTAAAAAGATAAAATTTTATTAATAAATTTCCACTAAAGAGTAGATAAATAAATTATTTTTGTAAAAAGTTGCAAAACATAAATTTATGATATAGTTAAACCAAGAATTAGATATTTAATTTAGATCTTCCAGAATTAGATATTTGGTTGTTTATTTAACTTAATGCCCTTAAGTCTCTAAACGTAAGGTAGAGATTTATGATTAGGATACGTGGTCATAAATTCAAAGTCAGCCCTCACCCAGGATTTTTCAGATTCAAGAATGCTAAAGTGACAGCCTAATAAGCTCTACCATCATGTTCCATCTATCATCATGGTTCCAAGTATTAGGTGTCTAGCAAAGTACTTTGGACACAATTATTTGCCCCCAAACTATTACACAATGGTCTATTACTCCTACAATAATTCATAAAGATAGGAACTATTTGGATTGGTATTAGGTTTTCTTACCAATCATTACAGATTGGACTTAAAATGATCTCAATGGAATTATACCTTTTCAATGCTGTGGTCATCACAGATCTGACCAAGAAGGCTCTTTAGTAGGTATTTAAATTTTTTTTTTTTTTACAATTTTAAAGTTTGAATATAATTTATATGTATAAAGTAGTGTGTTGAACATACACAACCTGTTAATTCCTTTTATTTTATTTTTATGTTTCATGAAAATCTTTTGTGTCAGACAACAGGACTATGAATGTATGGAATTTTATATGTAGAAAGGATCAAAACTGCTGAGAATTATATTTTGAAATTATTTGTACAAGGAAAAACCAAAACTGCAAGAGCTACTAATAATCAGTTTTATAAATATGTATAAATAAACATACTATAAAAATCAAACATTTATAAAGTTCATAATGAGGTGTAGATAGTTGACCGTAGATTAATGATTGGAGAAGTTTGTCGGGGGGTGCATTATGATTTAATTCAATATTTTGTATAATTTTAAATTTGTTTGTATACTATTCCTTTTCAATTGTATGTTACTCTAAATGTTGTTGTTATTTCTTTTGTTCTATAGCTCTGATGAAGACCTGAAACTCAGGTCAAAACGTCGGCATAAAATAAATAAATATGGTTTTGTTTATTTATGTTGTTCTTTGCTAACCGCACCCCCCAACAAACTTCTCCCTTTATAAAGTTCATTGGTTTGACTGCTTGACCTACACTACTTTATAATTTGCTTTCATCCTTCTATCCTGCCTAAATAATCATAATTAAAGTTCTGTAAACTTAGTTACTATTAAATAAGTTTAGTTACCATTTTCAACATTATTATTTTCGGACGGAGCCTGAGATTGTGCCCTTTTCCTCCGCTTTGATAGATTGGCTGCTCTCCTCTTTCCAAGTTTGTGCTGAATCATATCTTCTGATTTCCCCCCCAAAATTTCTGAGAAGGATAAATGATAATTATAATCAGACTCCGGTGTCAATTTCCCATCTTCATCATTCTTTCCTTTTTTCTTTTGTTTTTTTCGAGACTAAAAAGAAAAAGTTTAGATATATATTTTATTAATGTATTAAGATAAATATAAATGTACAAACACATGTACAATCGAGGGCATTACCCTTAACTCCAAGGGGTATAAAATAGGAAATAAAGATATTATAATGAAGACTTCATTTTCCCAGAAATATTAGCAATAAAACTAATTGTATTAATACAGGGAAATACATTTTTTTTTGGTATGTTAAACCAACTAACAGTCATATAATAAAGGTATAAGTAAAAGCATGAATTTGAGAGTTACAAATTTTAGACACCTTCTTTTCAAGGATTTTATGTGTATACAGTCATAAATGTAGCCATGAAAAATAAATAATTTACCTCAGAAACTTCTTCAATAAGTTCCTTAGGTAATTTGAAGACTTGTCGTTTTTTGAATTTCCGATGCATGATCAAAGATGCAAAGGGTATTACTGTGTAAAAGTTTTCTTCTTGTCTGGAAAATAAAAGAAAAAATTCGAATTCAAATAAAGTATGAGAAAAATAATCAAACAAGTACATAAAAATCCTAAAACTCTTAAAAGTACAAAGAGCTTCATATATACCATAAACATCTTTTCAACAATCATTGTATTTTTAACCAAAATAAAATTTTATACTGGTTTGTTGTACATCCTCTTCAAAGGATGATCAAGATTGATTATAATGCGCCCTTAATATTAATATAGAAGAATATAGATATTCAGATTTCTATATTCATTGACTACTTTTGTTAATATAATAATATGAGATGTTCAGGCATTTATAACATTGTTTTTCTTCTAAATTTCCTTTGATACTATAATCCTGTGCGCCAATATCTTTAAATTTCTGAATGGAATATGGTCCGTGTGCGGTAAAAAAAAACTCAAATAGTAGATAATTATACTATTTTATTGAGCCAACGTTTCGCCCCACGTTGCAGGGCTTCGTCAGGGCTGTTTTGACGGCAGTAAAAGACAAAACTTTTGTCTTTGACTGCCATCAAAACACCTATCTATACACACGGTCAATCAATAATCTTCCAGTATCTTTAAATTTAGTTTTCATTTTGGTTGGACAATAAGATACATTTATACTGTAATTTGAGGTTATTTAGACCCTAAACGATGAAAGCAGCAAGGAACATGATAGGATGCCTCGAGGCTGTAGAGCTGCTATTGGTAGTAGAGGTTCTGAACCATGTCTATATTTTCAAAAGATACATGGATGTGATTTAAAACCATTTTCATATGGTTCCAAGTATTGGGTGTCTAGCAAAGTGCTTTGGACACAAATATTTTAACATCCCCAAATTATTACACAATGGTCTATTACTCATATAATAATTCATAAAGATAGAAACTATTTGGATTGGTATTATGTTTTTATGGTATTATGTTTCCTTACCAATCATTTCAGAATGGACTTGCAACTTGAAGAATACAAATGGGTTTGAGCATTTGTTGACAGGTCTGTATGTATCTATTAGTTTCTTATGTTTTGAATACAAAAATTAATTAACTCATATTGATTATAATAAAAAAACGATTTGATAAATATATTGAAAATAATCTTACTTTTTAGGTACTTTTTCTTGAACATCTGAGACTTCTACAGGTTGATGATCTGGCCTGGAAATTATAATTGAGATATTATTAAAACAAAAATCATCCAATTTTTTTTAATTAAAATTGAATTTCTTTTTCAAGTCTAGGAGACCTTTTAGGTATTTCTAGAACAAGAGAATTATTGAAAAGACTACACAGTTAACCATAAGATCCTCCTTAATAAACCTCAAAATCTTTCCATGTCAAATAGTGTACTAAAGTGGTTTCTCTCCTTCCTGTCCCATCGTTCCTAAACAATTGTCATTCTGAACAAACCTCTTTCCTCTCCCCTTCTTCTGTCACGAGGTGTTCCTCAGGGATCCTCACTTTCACTGACCCTTTTCTCCATTTATATCAACAATCTTCCTGATTCCATTCACCACGCACAGTACCACCTATATGCAGACAATCTCCAAATCTATCTGCCCTTCTATCCCTCTGAGTTGCTTGAGGCCACCCAAAAGATACAAGAAGGTATTGACAGCATTAATGCATGGGCGTCTAACAATGACTTGAAGCTGAATGCTAACAAAGGCCTTTCTTATTGGTTCCAAGCGCCTCCTTCATACCCTCCCATACTGTCCTCTACTATTCCTTACAACCAACCGATTCACTTACAATAAAAAACCTTTGTGTCACCTTTGATCAACACCTCTCTTGGAATAACCACATTTCCCAAATCACACGCAAATCCATAACTGTACTAAAACAATTCCTAAAATTCCGTAATTCCATTCCTCAGAACACTCGTCAGCTCCTAGTATCCTCTCTCGTCTTCCCCCACTTCGACTACGGATCCTTGGTGTATGGAGGGGTATCTGCAGGATTAGAGTTAAGACTAAAGAGACTCATGAATTGCTTTGTAAGATTTATCTTTGGGTTCCCTAGGCGCTCTCAACTCTCTTGCTGGTATTCCGAGTTGGAAGTGGCTCTATCCAACCTCCCGAAGGCAATACTTCCTTGGTGTACCAATGTAATTTCATTCTACTATCTGAAAATTTGTAAACGCTTACCAGATAAAAAATCTCACTATATGAACCATGTATTTATTCTTAGGCAGATATATTTAACCTTATCATTAAATTAATCTTCAATTGCAAAATTGTATTGTTGATAAATTGATTTTTTATTAATAAAAGACCTTTTAATTTCTTGTTAGGTAATCCGAATTTTTAGCTAAAACCAACCCCTTTGGTTTTGATTAGTTCAAATTGGCAAGTTTACTGTGCAGTAAAGTCCAGCATTTAGTTAGCACTGTTTCTCTTCTTTTCCTACATATTCAACTGCTCCAAGAATAATCAAGCTTTAAATATTATTTAACTCAACAAAGGTGTTACAAATTTTTTTATTTTAGGACAAGGTTGCGATAATGAAAACATTTTGGGAGCCGTTGCACTATTTAAAAAGGGCTAATATGTCTTTTGCAAAGTAATTTTTAAAAATCTCAATGACTTGCTAAATACTAATATGATCTTCTTGGGCGGTCTGTAGCTGACAAAATAGGGTTATCGCCTTTAACTGCAGCAGTACCATGGATCGAATCTGGCTTGGGAGGGTTGACTTTTATGTCGTGGAGGCCACATGTAATGAAAATGACCCACCCACTATGGTTATAATAGGGTGGTAACCTATAGGTAACCCCCTCCCCTGTATGTGAAAAATGACCAGGAAGGAGTTATAAAAAAAAATAAAAGAAAAAAAAAGAGTTTCACTTCATGAATTGTAGATGAAAATATAGGTAGTGATAACTATAAAGAAAATAAGTATAAATTGTTAAAAAACGTCATAACTGAAATTTCTGGACTGAAACGAAGGGAGAACAGAAAACTTCTGGGGTATGGGCCCTTATTACGATCAAATTATCAATTTACATAACCCATCTAGTGCATCTAAACCAATCAGATATTATGGCTCGCATTATTTATAACATGTTATTTATAATACTGAAAGACTGAATACTTTCTTTTCATGGTACAAAGAATCCATGAAGAGAAAATTACCCTTTCTACCATTCATTCTCCATAGATAAATTGGATTTGTGTTCTTTAATTTTTTTTTTCATCATAAAACATAAACATTTGTTTATAATTTTGATGAATAAAATATTAAGCTTATCAAAAATAGTTTTTTATGTAAGAAAGATAATGCGAGGCCCAAAGAAAAAGATAAATGATTACGATGTTCATTTATCCATCAACTTAAATGATTATTTTACCATTATGTTGGGGATTCTTTTCTGATAATTTCATTAAAAAAAAAAAAAAAATACTTATTTCAAAATTATTTAGAAAGTAAAACAAGACTCAATTGGCAGGTTAAGACTTAAATATGGTAAATTAAAAAAAAAAAAATTGAATGAAATATTACCAGAGGATTCAATCTCTACCCTTGAATATGAAATTAGATTACAATTCATCAAAAACTATATTTTGATAAACTAAAATGAAAGGACAAAGTTTAGATTTTTAAGAATACAACATGTAGCATAAGAAATATTTCATTAATTGCAAATAATTTTCAAGAAGTTCACATTTTTTCAATACAAAAAACATGGTTGCTAAATTAAAACTAAATAAAATTAAAATATGAATAAAGAATATGATTGAAAATATAAAAAGCTTAAACAAAGAAATACTAGATTCTTCAAACAGTATTAGAAAATTTGTATTAAGTCATGCATACTAAACTAGTCATACTAAATTATTCAAAGAATACCGGAAAATTCTCATCTAAATGTAATTTGCACATGATACCAATATTTATAAGGGCAACTTTGGTTTCTTTTCCCATTTATTTTCAGATGAATAGATTACTAATCATAATCAGTCTTTCATTTTAATCAAATCTTTGTATCTCGATCATTTTAAATATGGAAAATAAAAGAGTACTAAATTTATATCAAGAATAAAACAAAAGGTGAGGTGTGTAGGTAATGAAAGTCCTGTAACTGTACGTCTTTTTATATGAATGAATAAATTAACATGATTTCAGATTAAGTAAATTTTAGATCTGAATCAAACTAATGAAGTAGGAATATTGTGATTTGTGTTGTGAAACAAGATTTATGATGAACATTATATTTCTAATTATATAAAAAAATTTTGAACTTTTTGAACAAACTAGGTTGCATATTGAGATATAAACAAGAATCAATGAAACATACATTAAGCCCAATCCTTCCGATGCCCTATGCTCAGGCATATCAGTATTTAATTGAACCGAACCACTCAGCTCTGGGTTTACAGGGGGAACAGCCTCAATATCCATATCATTGTCGTAATTTGTGTCCATTCCAATGTCACCAGAATCATTATCATCGCTGTCTTCATTTCTCGCCAACATACAGTCATCAGGTTGGTCAGCATTGTACATCTCAGCTTATTAATAAGAACAAATACATAAATCAATCAAGAGCAATATGTAATAACTTTTCATATATATTGTATAAAAAAAAGTTCAAAATCAATAAATTTTAAAAATAGATTTGAAATGGAGCAATATTGAACAACTTAACACGTTGACTGCCACGGCAATTTTCAGAAATCTGGCCTAAAATGACATTTTGATTTAATCACATTTTATTATTAAAAACTCTAATTCTAGTGCATAGTTATCATCAAAACGCATAAAAAATCTGTTGTTTTTTTTTTTTAAAAAGGTCTTATGAATTATCTCATAGTTGGCTTCTATAACAGATATTTCTTACCAGAAGCCAACTATGAGTTAATTCACACTCAGACACGTTTCGACCTGTCGCTTCTCTAAAGCTGAATCATAGATATGCACCCATATTCGTCAGTAGTATCTCAGAAATTGTTGAGTGCATCAGATTTATGTCTTTCTTGAGTGTTTCAATTTATAATTATTGTTATAATTTCAGGAACCCAATATGGAAAAGATCACTGACTCAAAATGAAATTGAGTACTACGCAAATCCAAGTCATTCAGAATTTTACAGGATTTTTGGCGAGGATGGTAACAATAGTAGCAATTATGAACCTTCTGAGAATTCAAGTGATAGTGAAGATGAAGTCGTCTCAGAACCTGAAGTTGATCCTGAATCTGAAGATGATAATGATTCCCAAGTAACAACATCAAATGCGAATGATAATTGTTGGACAGAAATTCAACAAAATCCTGAATTATTTATTTTCCAAGAAAATGTTGGTGTGAAATTGGATATGACAAATTTTACAGTACAAATGTTGGTGGACTTTTTCAGATGAATTTCTTGCATTACTGGTGGAATAAACTAATTTATATGCTGCGCAAGAAATTGAAAAACGCAAAGCAATTAAGAAGTCTAATAGGTTATAAAAATGGAAAGACGTCAGTGCTGCAGAGATGAAAGTTTTTATTCGGCTTTTATTGCAAATGGGACCTCGTAATTTTCCATCAATTGAACATTACTGGAGCACAAAGAAGCTATATGATGTAAACTTTTGGCACTCACATGCGAGTCGAAATAGATTCCAGTTATTACTTTGTTATTTTCATTTGTTTGATAACTCAATACCATCTGCCGACAGATTATACAAGGTGAAACCAATACTAATACATTTCAATAATATGCGTGAAAACTATGTACCAGATAAAAATATTTGTATTGACAAATCCATGATGCTTTGGCAGGGAAGACAGTTTTTCCACCAATATATAAAAAATAAAAAACACAATAAGGTATCAAACTGCATGAACTATATGAGTCTGACGGTCTTGTAATGAAAATAAAGATTTACAGTTGGAAATCTGAGAAAACTGACAATAATACAGGTCACACTACTGACGATTTACATTTACTTGAGGGCTATCTCGATAAAGGATACACGGTTTACATGGATAATTTTTATAATTCTGTTACACTTACAAGACTGCTAAATACACAAAAAACGTATGTGTAAGGAACCCTGAAATAACAGAAAAGGAAACCCCAGAGATGTAAATTGTTAACTGCAAAAAGGGGAGTATATTTGGCAGCAAAATGGTCCTGTTACAGTATGCAAATGGAAAGACAAAGATGTCCTTAGCATTTCAAACATGCATGTTGTTGAAATGGTAGAGGTGCCTAATCGCAATGGGAAAATTTCTATGAAACCCAATATAATTTGAGATTACAATAATGGAATGTCTGGCATTCTACTCATCTCTAAGAAAGAGTATTAGATGGCCCAAAAAGGTTTCATTACATATGATAGATATATACACAATGCTCACTAATTTTTTTCAAAAAGTAACTTCTTATAAAATAAAACTGATAAAGTTCAGAGAAGAATTCGTCAGTTTTGAAAAAAATAAAATTACAAGAGCTCCATTATTTAGAGTCTACCATCTACAGAAAAAAAAGCGTCCAACAAAGCCATGCCGTATATGTACCCAAGCGAAAAATGCCGATAAACCCGTTATTTATGTCCAGCCTATAAAGAGGAGCCAGTCCTTTGTGTGAAAGATTGTGTTAAGAAGTTCCACAAACAATAAAATATTAATTATATTATTTCAAAAATTTTTTGAGACAAGGTAATATTTATTAAATAAATCAAATTTATATCCAAATCCGTCTCAACACTTTATTTATTCATTTGTCCAACGTTTCGGCCTTTCTAGCCATCTTCAGGAACATCTAAATATTTAACAGCTTAAATTACATCTTCATTTTTAAACATTTACAATAACATTATTATTCACTATATAAT
>NW_027106771.1:83656-117893 GCF_000696795.3 Halyomorpha halys
TCTTCCATTCATTGTTTTTTTTTTAATAACAATCACTTAACATTCAAGAATACATGTAATTATTATTAGAATAAATTTTCAGCTTCACTCAATACTGAACAGTAGGATGTTCTTGTCAACAAAACAAACTTGATCATGATGAGTAAAATATATATAAACAAAATAAAAATAACAATAGAGAAATATTGTTAATTACCTAGGAGATAATCATGAAGGGAGGGGGAGAGGGGATGGAGTTAAGAGTAAATAAATAAAAATAAGAGTAAATACAAATAAGGTACTGTGGAATATTCAATGTATATATTTAGTCAAGGTCCTCAGGGCAAAACAACTGGAGAGAAAAGAGAAAATACAACCACAGTGAGAAGTTAGGAAAGCAGATAGTTAGATAAAATAATAATCTTACATTGCAAAGCCGGACTTTCCAATCTTTAGCTATTACATCTTGAATCGGCTTAATAAGGGCTTCATACCCTTTTTCCTTTTCTGTTTCTTTGGTCCTACTTTCTTCATTTTCCACCCTCATATTTTCTGAAAATAAAAAAATTAATTTTATTTTTACAAAAAATAAATAAACAAATAAATCATAAAATACTATATTTTTCAATTATCAGAAAACCATAAACTCTGAAAATTAATAAATTTTAATCATAAATATATTCAGATAAGGAGCCAGAATTAAATTTAAATGTGGTAACTCGTGATTTAAATCATGGCTTTTTGTTTTTCCTTATAATCGGAAACATTATACCAACTAATATTTTTCTAGCTAACATTCTGCAATTTGTTTCAATTCGTCTCTGTCAGTTCACTTACACATCCATCTAAACTAAACTATAGATTTTCACTTTCACTTATACACCACTGTAATATAAACAGATCAAACCACAAAGCACACCTTTAACATAATTTAAATATTTTAGACCACAGCTAAACTAGATGAATCTTCTACACCCACCCAATGACACATAAAAAAAAAAGCCAGAGATAATTCCAGAAATAGGTTAGTACTTTTAATTTTTTTTTTTCGGCATGAAAGTAAAAGATACATAATACCATTATGTGCCAAGATATTAATAGATAGTTATGCTCTCATTAAATTATCATAGCTCAGATAAATTGCCATTGTTGAGTAGCATAATAACTCTGAGGATGAGTCAAAGATATTTTAATTATTAAATATGAACACAATTACATAATGGAATTTATGACAACAATAAATATATTTGTTTTCAATATTTTTGAATGTTTCATACAGTCAAGAGGCCAATGAAACAATTAATCAGGAGAAGCTCAATTTTACTAAGTTAAATTAATAAATTTAAGCGTTGAGGGGAAATTTATTTCAAAATTAAAATAAAATAAACTTTTATTCAGAAATATTAAAAAAATTCCGTTGAGAATTAAAAAATACTTTTCAAAAATTAATTCACTGACATATAACCGCTTCGCTTGAATAGTGGAACAACTGAGAAAAAGAAAAAAAATTATTTTGAAATGGACGAGTTTCAAAGAAATTACCATAGATAGATAGGGAGGGTTTCATTCTCTAGGGAGTGTGGTTAGTGGTTCACAAACTGGGAGTGTCACATGCGATTAAAAATTTATAACCAATATACCCTGCATTCGACGTTGTTTAATTTCAAAGATGAACCTTTGTAATCGTACACAAAAAATAAAAACCCCTTCAAGTTTTCAAATCAAAGGTGACGCGAAATGTTTTTTAGCCTAACATGGGTATTGCGTCAAAAAAAGTTAAGGAACCGCGGCTATAGACTATCCCAAATAGTAGAATTGTAAAAAAGTAACAACAGACTACGTACAAAATAATGATTTTTTTTTTGTGTATCAGATGTGCCACAACTCAAGCAAAGCGGCGATATCTGATAAATAACGAATATCTAATTTCGAGGAATTGCTTTTAATCAACGACAACTTCTTTTAGCATATTAATAACTTAAACTCTAAAATATTTTAGAGGCGATCCTAGAATAGAAATATTAGTGAATACAGTTCATTGAAGTAAAATAGACTGACCTCTAGACATTTACAGATTAACATTACATTCCAAATTCAGTTCAGCGCAATTCGTCTAACACCTGCACCCGGAAACGTGTAGAAAACAAACATTGTCCTGTTTACTTGCGAGAAAAGTTGAACAACCGACTTAATCATAGAACAAACCCAGTTTTAACCATACAAAATGTAGTAAAAAACTAAAAAGAAATAAAATTTAATGTGTAAATTTGAATGTGAATACACCTACGCAATGCACTAGCGTAACATTGATTAACACTTACAACACATTTTACCTTATATCTTAAATTTCGTACATAATTTATTTTTTAAAGCTTAACTAGTCTTTTAGTCCTTCAAAATGTCGTAAAAAAAAAAAAATTAAAATTTATGAAGGTTCTTTTCCATTTTATTTACCGCACCAATTTTCTCGTCTCCAACACTAGCGAAAATATCCATATATGGAATACACTTAAGGAACGCTCTATTGAAACATTGTTTAATTACGAACAACACATTTGACCTTATATCTTATACTTCTTTGATACTCTATTTTTTTAAGGTGTAACGAGTCTTTCAGTCCTTCAAAATGTCGTAAAAAAGAAGTAAAATTTATGAAGGAGGTTCTCTCCTGTTTTATTTACCACGCCCCTTTCCCCATCTCAAATCTTGCGATCATACCCACGTACGAGTACAATTACAATTAGGCAACGCTCCAGCGAAACATTCTGTAACTACTTACAATACATTTTACCTCATTTCTAATATTTCCTTGATAATTTATTTTTTAAAGCTATAATGAAAGTGGTTAACATAGGACTAGCTGTCATTAAATCAAACCTTCCAACCTTCCCCACTCAAATGAAGTACGGACCACCACCGATGGGAGTACTTACTAGGAAAATCAGCGAGTCAAGAGGAATGATAGTGAATCCACATTAATAGACGACTAGTATAAATTAAATATACTCATAACAATGCATCAAAACACAGTATATGATGTATGAAATTTAATAGTTACATATTGTTTTAGAAAAATAGTCATTTTATTAACTCCAGCTCAATAGAAGGTAGATGGATGCATTGAAGGTAAAACATTGTAAATGAATGGTACATTCTAACACCGATGTATGAATATAACCAACATTTATGACAGGGAAGAAAAATATTTACTCGAGGAAAATATTAAACGCGCATGAATAAATACTCAGCTGTTGGGAGTTTTATTAACCTGGCGAACTTGATATAAGGGTTGGGTAATCGATATTTTAAATCTTTTCAATATGGACAAATATTAACATATATTGTGACTGAAAAATGAATGATTTAACATCAATGTCAAAAAACATCTCGTCTCAGAAATAAGAAAACAAGGGTTGGAAGTCAAAATCGATGTGTTAGAAAGATAAAAGTGAAATCCTACGCGGCGGACTTCACTTCCACCTTCTAACTCTGACTGGAGTACAGTTGTAGTACCATAAGCGATAAAAACAGTATTGACATTTAAGAATAGTATTCATACAAGTACAGAGCAGACCTTAGCTACAAACCTTTTTAGTAAGACCCCGGATATTATTAACAAGCCCAATTTTACAGGTCAATCCCCATTTTCTACCCAACTAATGCAATATTTTTTCTTCTGTGATAGTATGTTTTATTATTTTCTTTTATGCGCAACTGGAAAGTCCTGACTCAAGTCACAAGTGGAGGTTACATACCACCAATTTAAATTTTTTCAACTTTTATTTCTGATACTAGGTCCAAAAATATTACACACATGTCCAAGGTTTGTAGAGAGGTAGTCTGGGTGACGTTTAATAAAGGTATCAAAATAGTAAAAAAAAACAACTATTTATTGTTAACAAATGTTTCGCCCCACTTTGCAGGGCTGGCCGATTATAACACAATGGTCAACTGAAAATCTGATACATACAATCTGACAGACCGACAAAGCCCAGCAAAGTGGGGCGAAACGTTGGTTATCAATAAATAGTTTTCGTTTACTATTTTGACACCTTTATTGACCGCCACCCGGACTATCTCTCTACAAAATATTTTCTAGTTAACTATGCTGTAACTTGAAATTAACAAATTTAAATAGTTATTTATTAAAGACTATCTTCCAACAATCAACCTTCATATGATCAACTATCTTCTTCCAATATAAATTTTTTTCTTTAAAAAGAAAGCATTTGTATTTTTTTTAAATTTGTTGAAGGAATTTTTTCAAGGGGCTAATACAAAAAGGTATTTTCATAGAAAATTTAATTTTGAACCGATTATATTGGTGATTTTTTTTTTTATCAGACACATCCTGAAGTTAAATAAATCACGATTAACTATTGCTTGTGGTTAATGAAAATTCACTTATACTATTTAGTAAAAGTCTTAATGTTACAAGTTATGTTTAAGGTACAAAACATTACCCTCAAGGCATGAGGACCTAGTGGCCAGAAAAATCGTTTACAGAAAGTAGCAAAAAATGCTTGCTAATGTTAGATGAGATTTCCAACTCAAAAGATGGTATTCCCTCTAAGGATATGGAAAGCTTAAGTGGGAAAATGGAGTATACCTACCACTCAGGTGTACTGGAGCAGGAGGTAAAAAATACCAAGAAGGGTCAAAAAGAAAACATATCTGTATGTTTCATTATATATACAAAGGATGTTCTGTAAGTGATCATCAATATTTAAGGATCTCCAAAACAAACAAAAAAAAAATCATAAAGACAATGTTCCATTTTTCTACAGAAAAAGAAAAAATTGGTATTTTTTTGTTTAATAGGAAGCAATAATAAAATAACTGTTCAAGTTAGGCAATTATAAGTTACGGCAAAGTAACCAAATCTTTTCAAAAATAATAGATGGTTAGGATTTGTATTTTTTAAACCATTTGAAGGGAGGTTTTCAAGCGACTAATAGAAAGAGACAATTTCAATGAAGGGTTTACCTTAAAAAAGTAATTACCTAAAATATATCGGGGTATTGTTTTGTTCAAATCCGTCCTTAAGGCCTTGGAACTGCAATGGCACCAGTTCGAATCTGGCCAGGGGAGTCAACTTTTATTTCTGTGCAGGTATCATGATATGAAAAGTTGACCCCCACCATGGTTAGAATAGGGTAATATCCTGTAGGTAACTCCCTCTCCCTGTAGTCAGAAATGACAAGGAAGATCATTAAAAAAAAAAATAATGATCCTAATTGTATACTTTATTAACTGTTAGATTGGCTATGTGACCAGGTAACTTTGAACTAAGGAACAGAACAAAATTTAAAAAAAAATGAACTATGAACTATTTCAGAATAAATATTAAAAAAGAGGAGGAGATTGAACAGGCCAATCAGATACACATAATCAACGAAAGTAGTCAAATTGTTCACCTCCAAACTGTGTACTTTAAGTTAATTTATTTAGATTTGATATTGATCTAATTTGTTGTATTTTATTAATGTTTTGATCTTTAACACAGTCATACATATTTTAATAACAATATAACTTAATCATTAACTATGATTAATTTAGATAATTGATTTTATTATCAACAATTGAATATCAATTCATCAGTGAAATATGATTAATAATAGGTATTTATATCAATCCAGAGTAATTTAAATAAATACTATCTTACTTTCGTCAAAATTGAGTCATCTTAAGTATTTGATATCTCAGAAACTATTAGACATACAGATATCTATTAGTACAGAAAATGAAGCTTGTTAATTTTATTTTAAAGTATTTGAGAATGATCTTCATGTGTCATACTTTTATGCAGAAGTAAGAACTCTTACACATAAAAGTCAATGCCACAAAAATAGATTATATTGTTTTCGGTCTTAAGAAAAGGAAGAATTCTTGAATACCAAAAATCCTTCAAATTAGTAACACAGCTGAACCACCATCTAACTCCATTGACTATCTCGGTATTAAGTTATATCACCATATTAAACTATTGGCCCATATCTAAGATAAAGCCTGTTCCCGAAGAAGGAAATGTACAATGCTCTTCACTCACCTTACTGAAGGCATACTAAAATACCTTCCGCAATTTCAGAATAGCATGCTAAGATAACTAAGGAAACTACAAATAGAACAGCTCCATGATTAATTTCAACTAATAATCTCAGAACACAGCAGGAAAAGACTTATCAAATTTCTGTACACAAAAGTAACTCTTTCCAATCCACTTTGCAATATTCTTACTCCGGCACCAGCTCTAGTACGCTGACAAAACATCTTGTATCTACTGTCTAGTATTAAAATTAAATTAGTTATAAGATTCATATAAACACAAAAAATAGGAGAGATCCATCACCTGTAATGTTCACTTTGTACAATTTATGCATAATTTTAAAACAAACTAATTACTGTATAATAAAAATTGTATTGGCTGTAATATTGGGAATATGGAAAAAAAAAGTTATTAACATTGTGATATTTATTATTTTGTTATTTATTTAATAATGGCTAAGATTATAAATGTTGATAACTTTTAATATGTTTTACACTGTTTTAGCAAAACCATCACATTGCGATTCCTGCATCCTGATTAATTACTCTTATATAAACACAAAAGTTGACAAAACCAACTACCATTTTAAAAATCTTACCTAGCACAATAGCAGTGAAAATTGATAAAAAAAAAAAAGTCTAGATAAGAAAAGCCGTTAGTCTTTACTATCATACATCAATGACTGTTAAAGTTTAGTAATCCATTATTTATCATTTGTTATACTTATCATCCTTGCAGCTGAGAATAATGAGTTGATAAGACTGATTGAATCAGCAAAACAAAAAGCCATAACTAACAATAATCACAAGATCGCCTCATTTTTTAAAAAATTAATTGAGAAAAGTTTATCTTCATAATTAGCAGTAATTTTAAAGACTAGAGAACACAGAATACATAACCCATGTCAACTACCTTATGCTGGATCTAAACGTTTGCCACTTGCCACAAATCCAACAGTTGTACAAACGCTTGGTAAACAAAGAATGCAACAAATGTCCGCATCCATATGATGGTTTTTATTTACTTTTGTCGCCTCTTATATTCGATTTACTCTATTTCCATTATAAAAATGAACAAAATAAAGATAGGTGAAACACAAATATCTGCAAATCAGGTCATAGATGACAAAAATTGATAGAAATGCTATACATAATCTATAAATCCAACTTTCTTTCTAGATTTTTTACAAAATACTTATTAATTTAATTACGCAAACATATAACGTCTTTATGAACTTATATTTGTGCTGTGTTAAATAAAAAATAAACTGATAAAGTTAATTGACAATATTTAACACAAAGGATACCCACCCAATTGATAGAATTGTAAAATATACAATCTTAAAATGGAGTTAATTAATGAATCTGACGGTTGAGGAAATTCTTTATTTAATTAAAACACAGAGGGCACAAATATTTATCAGTTAGCAGTTCTAAAACAAGGCTAACTTGCCCTAAGTTTGGCAAACGTGTAGAGAAACCTTTAAAACATTAAATGTTGCCTGAAATGAAAATGTTCAGAACAGCTATCAATACAATCTATTAATACCTTAGGGAATTAGAAAAATGAAGATTTATAAAAAAATATGATTTAATAATTCAGCATGAAATAATTACCAAAGAAGAATTGTGTTATGAGCACAATGAATGATTTGAATTGATGTAGTTTTGATTCCTTACTTAGTTCTTTGATTCCTGCCAATATAGTATATAAACAGGGAAAAGGTAATAACCCAGCTAAGAAAAGGTCTATGATTACAATCCTCAGCTATGGCTTTGTTAAATAAAAATTGAACTGATAAAGCAAGTTTACTTGAGAGGAAAAATTGAGATGAAAATGGCACTTTTGGCAAAGATGAGTCAGGGAGAAACAACAAAGGCCAAAATCTTGGTAATAGCCTGTGTAAGTAGGCATAAGATAGCTAAAATTTTCATGCGACTACTTTCAGTCAATTATTAAAAGTATCAAATACTATTGCATATTAAAACTTATTAAATACAGAAACATAATAAACAAAAATTGCTTAGTGATAATTTACAATCAAATCTAGAAATAACAATATTAAACTTACTCTTCAGGAAGATACAAATAGATGAGTTCAGCAATAATCAATTTTCATGTAGCCATGACATTCCACCACAATAAAAGAACTGATAAAACTTCAACTGTCAATGCATTCTGTTTTGCTTATTATTTAATAAGAATAACATTTGCACTCATTTAACAATATAATCTAGTACAGCAATAAAACTTCTTAAGAACTAAATTGATAAGGTTCCCACAAAACAATAAACAAACCCACTGATACCGACCCTATTTCTATGAGCTCAACTCGATAACATATCGAGATATTTTAAAAATGCACACTTCGGTATGATACCAATAGCGATCGCGAAAAGATAGTAAAATATTACAGGCAAAATTATTTACTAACATTTCATTCCCACCAAACTAATGGTTGTAAAAAAAGTTACAAACTACAGCCGCTTTTAACGGTCACCGAAAGAGTGCGCTGTTTAAATGTTAAAACTGCGAAATTACATATATTTCTTAATTGTAAAAGTTAAAAAATATTAAGTATGATTAAAAATATTTTTTAAAATTATAATTGTTTGTTTCTAAAGTTTTTCAAACATCTTGCCAAAAATTACCATACAAGGCAATAGGGGTTTTGGTGCCAGAACTTGGGAGGAAGGGGTGCGTCAGATGTATGTTATCAAACCTTAATAACAAGCCGTAGGAACTTAGTCAGATCTTTATTTTAAAAACTGATTCAGTAGTTTTCAAAAATGGGTTACGGTGGTTGTTACTCCTTCATGAAATATGCTGTTTTTATTATTAATCTTATATTTTGGGTAAGTGACATGTCAATTAATGTACCTACTGTTTCCCTTTTTTTAGTTTTTATAATGACATACTTTATTTTACCCCTATTTTTGTGAAGTAATGATTAGGAATACCTGTAAAATATTAATTTTTTATTATATTTTTAAAAAATAATTTTTTGAACAATATTTCATTTTTTTTCAGCTTTCTGGACTTGCCCTTATTGTTTTAGCGGTGAAGTTATTCACAGATCCTGTTTTTTTCATCAGTATGCCACAATCTCAGTTCAGTTATGATGTATCAGCATATTTACTGATTTCTCTCGGCATTCTCCTATTTATTGCTGGATTCTTTGGTTGCTGTGGAATTGTTTCAGAATCTCCCCTTTTATTAGTTCTTGTGAGTTACTTCTTTATGTTAGTGTTTTTATTTTTTATTGCTGAAATTTATATTTTATATTTTGTTTTTCAGTATTTCTGCGTATTATTGTTGGTACTTGTAGCTGAAGTTTCTGCTGGTGTTTGGAGCTACAGTTATGAAGATGAGCTTAAGGATCTTATTAAAAGAAGTGTCAAAGACACAGTTATCAATGATTATGGTAAAATTGAAAGCCGTACAAGAGCTTTTGATTCTGTTCAAACAGAGGTACTTTCTTCCATCTAATTGATTCAACTGCCAGAAACTATTTCTGACTGAGTTTTAAGTTTTATTCATGAATGTATGAGAATTGCCATATTTTAAAGTACAATTTAATCATTAAATTACAATTTAAATTGATTTTTTATTTTAATTCTTCATTTTTAGTTGTGTCAAATTTCTTATGGCAGAGCAATATGTTTTGTAGTGTTTTATTTTTATTAAGAATCATTAATGTTAAATATTATGTTACTGTTCTGTTATAGTAATCATAATAATTCATGTTATCATTACCCGTTTATCTTTCTTGTCTATCATAGTTCCTATAGTAAAACCTTCTTCTATAAGGAAGATGGTTATTTAGTTATTAGTAAATCTATAAGTACTTAAATATTTCACTGATTCAATATTACATATTAATTATCCAATAGTGAAAATATTTATCCAATCTATGCTTCTATATTCCTTTGGTTTCCTGATTCGTGCCTAATTGCTATTAAGACAAAGCTTAAAATTCTGAAGAACTATTCCATTATGGAGTGTGGGTGTGTCCTCACTTGTAAACCATTAACTATAGTTATGGGTTATACTGTGTACTATTATTACTGTTCTAAATATCTTCCATTTACTTTAGAGATGAACAAACTCTAGAGGGTTTGTCATGTCCTTTTCAGTTAAGGTTGGATCTAAGTTATAATAAATATGAATCTCTTAATCTTGTCAGATTTTATCCAACAATAATGGTTGATCATTGTCTCAATATGTATAAGTTATGACAAACCCACTCACCATGTTAGATCTATGCTTGGGAACTAGTACCAAGATGTTTTAAAATCCTCACCTCTATATTGTCTAACATAAGACAGTATCACCATATTTGTTTATCTAAGACAGCTGTTTATTTTTAATTATTAATTGTTCATTATGAGGTTGTTGTCTACATGTGTGTTCGATTAGCAGTGCGATGTTTTAATTTCTTGATATATTTGTTTTTAATTAAATCATTTATTTGGGATTTTATTCTTTACAGCTCATACATAAGCCTCATATGTCCATTTTTTTTCAAGCTACATTGCTGTGGTGCTGATGGGCCATCAGATTGGATAAGTACTGAATTTAAAGAATTAAGAATGTATTTAACTCTTCCGGAACCAGAGTTTAAGATACCACCATCCTGTTGTGCTACAGATGACAGTGCTGATCCAAAATGTATTAATGCTATAAAACCAAAACCTGCTGCAAATATTTCAGATGTTATCTATCATGATGTGAGTATTTGGATGTCTATATATCATTTATATTTTCATTTTTATAAGAATATATTTATTTATGTTGGTCTAAAGTGTTTCTTTTGGAAGACGCTCTTTTTAAACACATAACCCATCCAAAGCCATGCGGATGAATTAACTACTTATTATCGATGAATAACTAAATAATTAAATAAGAGCTAAACCGATTATTCACTTATCCTTCAATGAAATATTAAAGAAGGGTACTTGTTAAGGTTTGCAACTTAAATTAAAGAGCTTACAAAATGTTTTAAGATCAGAATTAATAAGTAATGGTTGGATTGTTCTAACTGTTGTGTGGGCTACACTCAGGGAAGAATGTTTATTTTGGTATTCTGTATCTAAATTTAATGTAATTAGTAATTTATTAGGTAATAGTATAATTTTATCTTAGTTCTGAAAATTATATGCCCTCAGAGCCTCTTGTAACGACTTAGACGTATGTCTTATGATGGCTCTGGTTAGAGTTATTTAGACTTGACTCCCACTTCTCCCCACTGTGCTAGTTGAGCTTGGTTGTAGCTGGAAAAAACTTGAGTTCAGTTGCTAGAATTTCTGCCGAAAGCTCTCTTATGAAGATATGAAAATTAGGTCAAAACATCGGCTCAAATAAATAATTGTTTGTTTATTTGTGTTTTGTTTTTGCTGACCACATTCCCAGACCATCTTCTCCCCTATTAATCTATAGTCAACTATCTACACCTCATTAAAAATTCTTTTTGTGCTAAGCAGACCTTTTTTTGAGGAAGGCTATAGGCTTTATAGCAACACTTTGATCTATAAGAACGGAACTGTTCCAACAAAGCCTTAATCTTGTCTAGACAATACTTATGATGGTGAAATTTGTTGTCACTTTGTTTTTCTTCATAAATTTTAGCTTCATTGGGAAGATGATATAGCAAGTGATGCTAGACATCTGTTTAGGACCTGTAAAAAGAAGCAACTTAAGATAACTAGTGGAAACTAATAGAGGAGGCCCTGACTTGGCAACAGTTTTTCATGCCACTATAAGTACATGACCAAGTGCATTTGATTAAGTTGATAACCAAAATTGATACGGAAAAAAAAATTACTAAAACTTTGAGGTTAGGCATTGTCTAAGCAAGATTTAGAGATTTTTTCCCACAAAAGTTTTTCATTACATTCATTACTTCTCTTGCTTTGTAGGGGTTCAGTCAAGACTTTTTAGGAATTTCAGATTTATCAATTTTCATTAAATGTCCAGCCCACTTGAGTCTTTCCAGATGTATAATCATGACTATGTCCACATCTTTAATTTAATTTATTAATAGTCCTTTTCAACTCTCTTTTAATGTAGATTCGACTAAGGATAAAGAAAAAGATTTTAGGCTCATGGATTAACAAACCTGTTTGTTTTTCTTTGTCAAGGTCCATGCCATAGAGCCATAAGTTTGGATTTGATGGACTGATGTGTTGCAGTACTTCTACATATAGAAGTAGTGTTGCACTTCTGGCAAGGACATTATTCTTGAAATGCCTTTGAAATTCACAGAAACATATGTTAGAAGCAGCAGTTCTTTTTAATTACTGCTATCATGTCTGCATCCACATTTACTTTTTGTATCTTTCTAAAAATAGTAATTTTCTTGATATTTTCCAAAATAAACTTACAGTTTTTAAAACAAATTTTTCTCCCAAATAATGAGAAACTAAATTTTGCAAACATCCTGAAAACTACCATTCCTAGGGAAATGATTATTACAATCTGCTTTAAGGTGCATTTAACAAGCTTACTAATAGAACTCTTCGTGTTAATATTTTCTGAGATACAGTGTTTCATACAACAATATTTTTTCCAAACAAGTTGTTTATTTGAATTGTCACATTCTTTTGTGAAATATGATTACTTTTAGGTAGTTTTATTCCTGTAGTGCAACTTATAGATACTTTTACACGATTTTTACATTTTTTATATCTTCAGAAAAGTTCGATTGATATCTTGAGAACTATATGATGCGTAGATGTCTATTAAGCCCAAATTGGAAGTTCTTTAAACGGAGCATAAAATAGTTTATAATGATATCTTCATAAGAGTAGCAGTTTTTATGATATTTACATAACAAAAAAAAATTCACAAATCGATGATTTCTCATTATTTGGAAAAACTTTTATCTTAGGGATTGTTGAACATAACACCCTCTATTAGCAATGTAATTTAAGATCATTAAATGCACTTAAAAGTAGTTTATAATGGCATTTCAGCTACCTATAAAACTTTTGGAGTTATTAGTGAACCTAAAAATATATTGTAGCCATTTTGGAAAAATCTGCAATATTAGGCCTTCAAATCCCAAGGGGTGGTAAACATTTTACCATTATTGTTTTTTCAAACATTTTTACACAACAATCCATAGAAATGAATTAGTTTGAACTTAATTCTTGGTACAGAAAGATTGTATGCTGTTTTTACTTGACTAACTAGTCTCTGTTAATTGTCTATTTATCTTATGTATCCTCTGACCGCTTGTTTTAACCATTGGTGATGCAGTATTTATTAGATAAGTTGAAGCATTGAAGGTAGCTCTAATTATTGCTGCATCTAACGGTAACTGACATGACATTATGTATTAAATCGTCTGTTATGATCAAACATTTATATGTACAGGTTTTTTTTTTTTTTTATTAAACTCTTTAATTTATTGATTTATTTAAATTTTATATTATTTTTTGTAATTTGTTTTTTTTTTATTTTATGTTTAAGGGATGTACTGATAAAATATTACCAGAGCTCTCAAATTTTGCATTTTGGCTGATCCTTTTAAATGTTATACTCATCCTTTCTCAATTAATTGCTTTAACTCTTTCTGTTTTTCTGTGTTATTCTATTAAAAAAGGTTACAAAGCATAAAATGTTCCTTTAGAAATATGGTCAAGACTTGCCATAAATCAATTACTTTTACGGAAATCAAAATGTTATCATTAACAATTTCTGAATGCCATTTTTAAATTAAGTGCCAATATCTATGGTCTGTTAGTTTTAAACTTTCTGACAACATTTAAATATTTTGACTTGAAACATTTTATTATTGTTATATTATATCTTCCATTATTAGTGCATAGAAAATGTATTAATTTGTGCATGAAATATGAATTAATGTTGACCGTTAATAGACTTGACAAAAAATTAATTTTTTAAGTGGATATTTAACTAAACTGATTGCTACAAGACTTCAAATTTTTTAAAGGCAAAGTCATTTTATTTTGTACTGCACTGCCTTATGAGAAGGGTCCTGGCAAGATATTTTTTTCAACTTGTTTTATTTTTCTGGAAGAAGTTCTTCAATTTGTTAACAAATAAATATTTTCAAAAGGCCCTTATCAGCAGAATCACTACAGATAACTTGCTATATGTTAATTCATATTTTTTATTTACTCTGGATATATAAAAAAAAAATAATGTGATATGAAAAAACTGCATGTGCCTTTAGAGAAAAAGAAATTTCTAAAATCTCATAATTGTTATTAAATCTTTTAAGTGCTGAATGTTATTTAACATTATATCAATTTGATCTGTCCTAATTTTATGTTTGAAATTATTGTTACCGTAGCCAGGTAGGAGTGTCTGACAAATTCCAATTTTTGTCATCATTAGTGAAATTTTAATTTATTAGTGATTTTTCCTTTCAGTAATTAAAACTGATGGAACTAAATTTTGCCATTTATCTTTTAAAAAAATCTTAGAATCTAGTGTAACTAAATAATTATTATTGTTGATTTACTAATCTTCAATTATCTTTTCCAATTGTCCAGTTTAATTGTGTACTTTTTAATTAAATTATTAAAAAGTTTCTTTTATTAATGAATAATATTAACATAGAATATGAAAAAAAAAATTATAATCTTTGATTTTTTTTTTGTACTTTTATTTGCTTGTTAAAATTTTTAACAATTGACATCTTTAGAAATATACATACCAAACATCCTGTTGGTATTAAAAATAATTTAATTTTGACTTATTTTAAATAGTATGGAATATTTTACTCATGCACATCTTGGTGGCACTTCAGAACAGTGTCTTTTAGTCTTCCTTTATACAAAGATATTATTAATGTCAAATGAAAGGAACGTTTAATAATGCTTTAATTGATATAAGATCTGACATATTGCCTTATGTATTGAAATTAATAAACTTAGTGCCTTATATGATAATGAACACAAATGGTGTTATTTATTGAGGAATATTCTATCAAAAGTTAATGTGTCCGCTTCTCAAAAGTTAAAGGTATTGATCTATATCTAAAGCTTACTTAGTTTATTTTAAAATTGAAATTTTCGCCTTTCAAATAGGTATTATAAATCAACGTTTTCAATCAAAATTAAAATTATGTCCCTGAGATGCTCCCATAATTTTCTAAAAATAGATATATTGACTTTTGATAAAATATATATATTAAAATATGACTGTCTTTAATAGTTATTAGTTAATAAGCTGTTTGGTAAAGTTTAATACACTATTTATCTACTGTTGAGTCAAGTTCTAAAATCATGGGAATCAGTTGTTAGTGAAAAAATTCCTAGTCATTTTTAAAACTAAAGTTTACATTTTTTAAAAAATACTTTTAATTGTACTTAATAATTTTTTAAAACTATTTCTCTATTTTTTCATAGAAATATCTATCAATGTCTATCTATATTTTTTATGATATGATATGTAGTATAAATGCTTATTTACTATTTTACTGTTTTGTTAATACTCAGATCATAAATTGAAAACTAGTATTGCTAAAATATAATAGAAATTTTAATAAATGACAAACGGAAAAATAAAAAGTTTTACATTTGTAAGTTGACATAAATTTGCATATTGTTATTAAGTCAATAAATATTATAAAACTAGTCAATAATCGGTAAATATTTTTTACTGGGTCTTTGTTTTTTACATAAACTCACTTAAAGAACACAATACCGTATATACAATTTTTTAATTTATTTGCAGTATTTTAGATAATTAAACCATATCAATAGGTCTGTAAATAAGTTATATTGTATTATTCTTATGTTATATCGGAGCCATTTTTTTTTTTTTTTCATTATTCTTTAACTCTTAGAGACCATAGGTGGATCCGCAGCACCCATAACGATAGTTGTTTCACATTTTTTTGTTATAAACTAATTTTTTTTTTATATCGCATAATACATTTTCATATAAATAAATGCATTATTTTGAATGTATGATTTGATATAAAAAGTCGACAAATAATTTTAACTGAGTCTGAAAGACCCACTTGACACATTACAGGTTAATACTATTTTCGAAATTCTATGGCTACAAATTTTAGCTAGTAAAGTATGATAAACAAAATTGAGTATCATTCATATCACTGATCTTGATTATCTACATCTTCATTAATCAGCAAAAACAGCTATTGTTTAAATTCAACTATTAAGAAATGTACACTTTGAGGATAGGTAGAATATAAGTCTTGAGGTTATACTAAAATTTGTTTTGGTTATGTAACATGTTGTTCCACACATGTTGACACCATAATTCATTTTAGTTTCGAGCCTGAAAAATTTCTTATCATAACATTTTATTACATGATGTTCAATATAGGAGCCTTTCAATTGATAGAATACTAACTCAAATTTCAGAAAAGTAGTTTTAATATTTCTCTTTGCTAAACAAAAGTATGGCAGAAATAAACAAATATAATATTTTACTAAAATTTACATTCCATTACAGTTGTAACCATTTATTCAATGCTAAATTGTTATAGAACAATATTGAAAGACCAAGACTGGTTTCATAGAATTAGTTTATTCTGTCAACTGAAAGGTATCACGGGTTTCTTAAATCATGGTGGCCTTGACCTAGGATATGTATTATTAGATCTAAGTGTTCTAGAAGTCTCTGAATGATGTAAATTTTACATATATTTTATGTTTTAGAGCAATGAATCATAGCCATAAAATTAAAACATATGACCTGATAACTAATTATTTATAATTGATCTTTTGTTGAATATGAAAATAAGGTAAATTTAATTAATGATTTTGTAGCTAAATAAGTAATATTTCAATTGTTTGTAGAAATAGAGCACTAATGTAGTTGGTATTATTATTGTTATATCGTGTCGCCATAGTTTTTGGCTCAAATAAGATGTAATCTGATTTTATGGCTTTACTAGTTCTTGTTTTGATAAGTTAAATACGTAACCAACAATAGGACAAATCTGTAATGACTGAAATGTAAAATGTGGATAAGCTTTTTGTTTAGTTAGTCCAATATGTACATCTATTTTAATCTTGTTCCTTAATTGTTATTGTATTATCATTATTATTATGAATGTTATAATAATATTTAAATCTTGTATATTTTGCTAAATTTTATTTATTTTTTTACTTTTTGTAGTCTGCTATTAACATTAAAGACTAATTCTAATATACCTTCTTTATTTTATATGCTTGAATTTGTTACTCCTCACTCTGGCGATAGTTGGTAATCAGTCTGATAACCCAACCTTCATGCCATAGTACTTACAGGACTAAAACTCAACAATTTTTTTTTTTACCATTTAGCATAACCAAACCTATAAACCTGAAATCATATGACCAAAGCAGACTTATAGTTAAATCCAAATATTTCATATTTTATATTTTTAGGGAGAATATGTAGGATATAACGTTGGTAGATTAACAATGTGAAAAAGATAATAAGAATTTTCGAATTTCTTGTCCAGACCAAGATATTGTTTGGTACTAGAGCAGAAAGGATGGTTTATTACACAGATAACTAACCTATACTAACCAGTTGAAAGGTAAAGATTAGTTCTCCTGAGTCCAACACCAATTATATGTTAAGCCAGATTTGATAATTAATTGATCACCTTGACCATTAACCTGATGATACATTTTTTTAAAATTTGCTTAAAACTTCTAATGTAGTCATATGCAGTCCCACAATATCTTACAGGCTGCTTAACAAAAATCTTACCTTAAAAATTGTATTTTTTTAATGCTAACTAGATAATTGAAACCATACAACACCATTTGATCTGAATTCCAAGTGGAAAGATACATATAGAAAATGTTTGGAAAGGTCCAGTAGTTAATTAAGAGTTAATCTAATACTATATGGAAGGCGTAATGTACATATATCATAATTATATGTGTGGTTACAATTTTTCCTTTATGATAGAAATTGATAATAAATTTTGTCATATTAATCCTAACTAGGAAAGATTTGTTTAAGAAGTCAACATTTTTTTAAATTAATATGTACCCAGTTTTTGGCCTTAATAATTTAAAAAAAAATAAAAAGTTATTCACAATTGTGATACTAAAGTATATTTTTCAAAGCATTGATAGTTTCACTAACTCATACATATTAATTATATTTAGTTTTGTTTTAGTAATGTTACTTAGAGAAACTGACATTTCTTATGATGCAATAAACAAAACTGAGAAAACATTTTATTGTTAAATGGGTATTTTTTAAAGGGAAATTGTATCATTTACAGACTACCTACCATCTCTCAGAGCTATGTCCAGACATTTATAGAACACCTAACTTCTCTCAGAGCCAATGTTGAGATACTAAACGATTTTTTATGATTATAACTTCATATTTTCGTTAGATAATAGGAAAACTTTAAATTAAAAATAGTGTAATATTGGATAAAAGATTTATTCATATCAATTGAAATCAAATATTACTTTTAAAAACCATTCAATCTTTTCACAAACTAGACACTTTTTTTTTTAGATTATTGATGACATATTATGATGATTAAAAACAAAACAATATTCAAACAAAAACCTACATAAAAATAAATTGGTTAAATACAGGAAAATGTTTCCAAGATATGACAATTTCCTAGCTAACAAATTTAAAATAAATACATTTGTGAAATTGAACATCCAGAATGAAAGGGGCAGTACTCAGAATGCAGGCTACGTGGTGTTTACTCTAACATATGTAGCTGGTAGAACATCTGTTTTGTGGACTTTGGTCTGATATTTAATGGCTGACTGTGTATGCTGGGATGATGAAGGGGTTCAATCTTTAAAAATTTGAGTTGGGCCTCTTTCATTCTGGATATATAATATGTACTCATCAGAACATAAAACAACAATTAGTATCATGGCAGTAATACATAAATTATAATTCGATTGTGCATTTTTAATAATGGTGAAATTAGTCGATAAAAATAAAATATTTCTAAACTTCTGACTAGGCATACGAGCATTAGTTCATAATGATTATATTCATACAGTTTAATAAAATATGGATTTAAATTCACTTTATTCCTACAAAAAAAAAAGATTATATAACAATAAGTCACTATACCCGTAACAACTTAATTAAAACATATAAACTAGACAAACCAAAAATCTAAAAGTATCTTATACAGACAATAACAATTTAAAAAATAATAATAAAAAGAAAATAATTCAACAGCACATTTCCTAATTCACTTGCATAAAGCTAAAGCTAAATTTCCTTAATCATTCTGATTGTATTAATAAGCTAAACCTATGTTAATATTAAAAAAATTAATCATATAGTTTTATCCATTCCAAACAAAAAACAATTATTGGTGATTTTCTTAAGATTAAATAGCATTGTACATAAATAATTATTGCTTATTGATAGTAACATTAATACATAAACTTGTATTTAAAATAAAAGAAAATATTAATACTTGAATACCTACTAGAGTCAGTCAATAATTATTTTGGAAAGGAACCGCAATATGAAAAGTATGGTTTTCTAGGTAGCCATCCAGATTTGATAAAAAAGACTAACAAACTCACAATTTTTGGACAAATAAGAAATTTATTTTTTAAATAGATGTTTTAAATATATTTTTAGTTGTCTGATAAACCTCTAATTTTAGTAAAATATAAGTACATTCATAATAATTGGTAAGAAGTAGGTTCTGATTGAATTATTATCAAGACCTACTTAAACCTTTTTTTTTTTTAGAGGAGAACCCATTAATTATAGGCACATAAGAACATAAGAAATTAGTATTTCTGAAAAAGGACAGGAGAACATATCAAGAATAAATAAATGGATAAGTTTTAAATGAAAATAAGTGAATATTAGAAGTAATGAATGTTAATATTTTCTTAAGTCTAACCTTAAAATGGAGGCAAATATTATCACAATAATAAAAGACCTAGGACATTCACATTAATATTTTGTAATATTGATTAGGATGAAGATATAAATTGGAAAATGAATACGTTATATCTAACACATTTTATTATAAAATGGGGAAAAAATGTGAGTTTTTTTGAGATTCATAGAATATCAGTAACTTTTTTTTAATCAAAATAAAAAATCACTAAATCTGAAGATCTAATTTTTTGTTAGAACAAAAAAAAGGAATGAGTTTTGATTTCAGTGGTAAATTTTAGAGATGAAATAAGAGATCCTTTTATCAAAATCTTAGCTAAAACCAAACTATTGAAAAACATAGACATGTATACATATTAACGGCAGTGAATTATGTTTCAATAAAGAGTCAACTATCTCAGATTTATTTCAATAAAAAAAATTTTAATCTAAAGTTAGTTAATTTTAGTATGAAATCGCATTTTCAGCTTGGACCTGTGACAAACCTGCCTTAGTAAATTCAACTTTTCCTTCAGTTCATCAATATTAATTTTCTTAATATTAACAATAGGTTGTTGTTCTATACATAATAAAGTGCAAAAAAACAAATCTCTGAAATGTTCAGCCATAAAAAGAAAAGGACTATAATTTTTAGAATGCTTTTACAAACAAATGGAGAAAAATTAATATTTATTTTCTCTATTTATCACTAAGCTCACAAGAAAATAAAGTAAAATATTATTTAAAACTAACTTTTAAGTTTTCCCTATCACCAAACTCAGGTAATATGAAAAGAGAAAAAAATAATAATAAATAGAGATATTTTCAAAAGTTGCTTCATTAGTTTAATTTGTCTATAATTTAATTCATATAATATAATTCATTAGTTTAATTTGTCCATAATTTAAGTTTTAAAAGGCCCATAAATTGTGATGATGCTCTTAACTTAAAGTTAAAGAAATACTAAAAAGCATTAGAAATCGATTTTCTATTAAAATTAAAATAATTAAAAGGAAATAATGTCATTTTAGTCGTATTTCTATTTTCAGTACTCACAGCAAAAACACTAGTTCCTCAAACATTTAAAAAATCACTATAATTTTATAAATTAACTAATAATGACTACCAACTATGAAACAAGTTCTGAATTTTCAAATAAATTCAGGATAGTAAGAAAACAGAAAAATGGGGGAAAATTGAATATTTTTCATTATCACTCTAAAACCATTCAGCATCTAGCATTAATTTAAGAAATAAATATATGAGTAACTGAACAGTCAAGTGTATAAAGGTGATAGGTGATAAAAAGCATATTTTTAGTTCTATAGGACCGACCTACAGTTTAGACTTCTTACTTCCTGTCATGGCTGACCCTCAAGTTAGCTAGTCCACTTTGCATATTCTGGACAATCACTTAATTAGGGAGCCTATTTAGACAATGGAACAGAATCAAAATAGGTTTAAAAAACAAAAATTGTACTATCTTATTGGAAAACAAAGCATAGAATAGTTGATACAGAACAATCTAAGCATACCTGATATTCAATACTTAAGTACCAAGCATTAAAGAAGTTATTGTCACATTAGAAAAATCAAAGATTAATGAATTCAATATTTTTCCACTGCTCGCTCAGCCTTCTAAGAACTTTTAAGATTTGAGAAATTAATAAGAAATAACAAAAAATCAATTACAGAGATTGTTTCTCTTAACTAGTTTGATAGAACACAATAACACTTTTCTCATGGACAATTTCAAGGTGCTTCCTGTGCACCCGCATGCCTCTCCTTGATAGCTACTGATAGAATTGTTTCTAGAAAGTTTAGAGAATTAGAAACTCGATCAAGTATATACTAATGAAACAGGACGACAAAAATAGTTGTTTTTCCACATATTTACTTTAATTTTCGCTTTTCATGCCAATTTTTAGCAGGTATTAAATAAAATTAATTATATAAATAAAAACTTCTTACTAATTCTGTCGGCTAGATTATTCGTTAAAAGTTTTCATAAACTCCATTTCATTTGTATAAAATAATCTGCCCTCAAGTGTTCTAATCAAGCACTTTATTTAATATATGTGAAGAAGGAACATCTGTACCACTACAAGCTATGAAGCCTTGGGTTCAATACTTAGTAAGGAGGTACTGTTTCTTGACCAATGGTCACACAAGGAGATGGTCTAGCCCGGTTCATCTCGCAACCCAATGAAGGAACAAGTACTGATTTTCCAGAGGGTGGGTGAAAAAGAAACATTAAAAATTGTTACTTGTCGAAGTTCAATTTTAAAAAATGTTATATCACTGTTATCCACTTGACTTTTTAATTACAAATGGAAGAAAATCTGTAAAATAGTATGTATATAGAGTAAAAAACATAATTTTAAGTAAAAATATTAGCTACATTGGCCAATACCCTACACTTGAACAATTAAAATATATCTTAACAATTCAACAAACTATCACATAACTAATTATCTGGCAATATTTAGCTTACAAAAATAATTGAGCATAAAAATTGGTTCCAACTGCAATAAGTAATATGAATAAAATAAAAATGTCAACTATCTCTTGTTGTGTCGACGATTTCCATCTCTGGGCTTGCAGCATCATTTCCATCTATAACAATTAAGTGAATTTGTTAAGGTAAACTAATCTAAAGAATTAAATGTTAATTATAAACAATTATAGGATGTGGTTCATTAAATTTTCAGTTCCTTTGTTCTTTTCTGAACCTGGTATTACCCCTACCAAATAAATGTCATATCTTTTATATTAATTTTCATAAAAAATACTATTTCCATGACACAATGTAAAGATGCTCAAACTGAAACTTGGGACTAGTTTGTGCTGTTTCATTTGTCTTCCTCATAAATAACTTGACTACCTAATTCAAAGCAAGTTTAGTAAACAGTTACTTTTTTTTTTTTTTTCTGTCATGTTTCAAGCTTTTCAAAACTTATTTAATTCTATAAAAAAATTTTTATATCAAAAACAAATTTTTTTATAAAAAGCCTTGTATTTGTTTCTTACTTTTAAGTGTTGGATCATTTTGATGAAATTTTAAGGTCACATAAAAGCCATAGAGAATATCAATGAAAATCAGAATGAAAGCAATTGAAAACACTGGATGTCGACAGGTTGAGAAAACAAAAACTATTCTGAAATGACGTACGCTTGTAGGAAAATAATTTTTGGTATTTTCAGGCTGTTGCATTATCTTTAAAATTTCATGAAAAATATTTCAATTTTGACATTTTTTTTAAATGTATACATAACACAATGCAGTAAAATTTAATTATACCACTTACAGAAAAAGTTTACTATAACTGAGAAAACACTATAACCAGGAAATCATAAACTAGTACTAAAATGTATGTGATGTACAAATAAGAATAAGCATGTGATTGTTGATGGTTCTGGTTTAATTAAAGTATTTTTCTAAAAAGATAAATTCTAATGGATTAATAGGTTTCAACATTTCGTATTGTACACAAAAACCGTTGATGATATTAAAAATAAGTGGGAAAAATTAAAATTTTTTAAAAACAACTTTTTGGCTAAGATGTATGCAATACGTGTAATCTGAAAATAAAAATTATTTTTATTAGCTACTAAAGTTATTCTTTTTCAATGAAATAAAAAACAGGAATAGACCTCCAAGAACTCAGAACCAAATTGTATTAAAGTAAATAAAAAAAAAAAATAGAATAATATTTTAACCATACTAAGACAAAATAATATGAAGTTACCTATTTGATAATTTTTAAGACAGGCTTTCTGAAGTCTCCGCAAAACTAGACGAAGCCACACCATTGCAGCTACCATCATAACAGTAGTAAGCCCAAAAGTCCATATTGTACCCATTCGTGTATATAAATAGGACACCATTACAGGCCCAACAACCCTTGAAAAGCAACCTGAACCAGTCATCCAACCCATCCACACTCCCTGCATAAAATAATACCATTACTACATGATAAAGTTATCAGAAACATATTAACAAACTCAGTTGTTTGCGCTTCATAACAATCTCTTAATTTACATGAATCCTTAAGTATATTTGAAAAATTCAAAAAGATATTAATACAACTTTGAGTTACATTTATAAAGATTCATTTTAAAATTGTAATAATTACCTGAGGCCTAGGACCAAGCACTTTTGAAAAAATAGTCTGAATCAAAGTGATCCCAAGCGGATAACCAACACAAGTCAGGAGAAAACCAATCAGGAACTGTGTAATCGTCAAAGCGGGAGTGTACAGGCACCATTCTTGAATATCTGGGCACCCTAGTATATCCTTGGTTGAATTAGTAGCTAAATTGGAAAAAAAAAAATTTAAATGAATATTATTTAAAAAAAAAATCATCATACAATATAGTATACACTATTTTAACTTATTCAACAAAGGTAACTACCGCTAAAATTTAAAGATAATTACTAGTCCATTTTTAACATAAAAAAATATATTAGCAGCAACTATGATAAAGATTAAATAAAAAAATTTCATATTATATATATAAATAATTGACTGTATTATTTCAAATCATGAAGATTTGATTTTTTTTTACCGCACCCCTGACCATCTTCATAATCCAAAACATTTCATTCTCATCCAACTAAAACCGTGGTCATGTACAGGATACATAGGTGCTATTGGTGAGTAAATTCAGGAATTGCAATTTCCGACAGCTGGGAAGACCAACAAAGACAAGTGACAAGATTGCCATCTCGCATCGTCAGTATATCCTACTAGTGTGTTCTTATTTTGTATGTGTTAGCTTAAATTAAAATTTGCTAAGTTCATAATTTTTTCACAATGGCTGAAGTCAATCTCAAAATTATTATTGGCTATTTATAATCAACATTATTATCAAGATGCTAATAAGAAAGAAAATAATATTATAAAACTTCGTTGAACTGGTTCTGCTCCCCAGCTTGCATATTAAAAAGTAAAATATATTTTTGTTTCCTGTCAGTAAAATTGCTCTCATCTCCTCTTCTTCAAGTTTAAATTTGTAATCCCTTACAGACTAATCAAACATTATGGGCATACGGAAATAAGACCTGATATGCAGCCATTGGATTAATCTCAAGAACAATGACTTTTATAGCTAGATAAATGAGGAGTAGAACTAAGCAAGAAAACAACATGTTTTTTTAAACCATTATTGATCATATTCATCATCATCAATAAGACATTCATCTAACCTATAAAAAAAAAAAAAGTTCAAAAACTATTTACACAAACTCTATTAAAATGCAAATACAAGATTTTAGTAAATTTAGACAATAATAATCTAAGTTAGTTTGTTCCTTTAGCCTTATAAGTTTAGTATTGTCTGAATAAAGTCATTAATATTTTATTCTTGTTCAATAAAATAAAAAAGAAAATTTTAAAGATTAAAGAAAAAATAGCTAAAGAAAACAAATTTGAGAATTTGCTTATTCAAGATTTAAAAACAAATATTCATACAAAAGCTTAAGCAAACCTAAAAAATCATTTTAAAAACCTCTAAAAAAGATTACCATTGGATACATATGCAATGACAGGTGGATCTGGACCCCACGGAATATAAATTGCTCTACCGATCACCATAAGGAGAAATCCTCCCCAGAGCAGCAATAAAACTTCATTTAACCTAAAAAAAGTTTCATTACTTAATTATGATTTACTTTATTCTTTTAGTAAAAAAATAAAAACCAAAGAAAATGAAAAAAATAAATCTATTTAAGTTTCAAAACAAAACAGTTCTTCAGAAATTAGGATAAAAACAAAACATTTTATTTATAAAATACAGCATAAAATTTAATATGATGTTTGACCCAAATGTGTATGATGAGAAACATTATTTATGGTAACCTAAATAAAATGCTGCAATTTTACTAAAACAAATCACAATACTTTCATGAAATGCAATTATGAACAAATGTATTAATTAAATCATAGAAAAATAGCTTTATTACAGGAATAAACATAAATTGTTAGCAGGACTGTTTTGAGTAACCAGCTAAATTGAAAAATCAAACAGTAAAATTGTAAAGATTGGTTCGGGTTGGGATAAAAGGATTGCTAAATAATAAGGGGTAGAGACTTTTATTTTTAAAAATCTTAGATTAGGTGGAGACAATATATTCATTATAAAATTTATGTTAATAAATATGGTTATATATTTATAAGTTTATAAATAATAAATAGGCATAAAGACATGCCCAAGGTACACATGAAGATGGAAATCTCCTCAAAGAGGTAAGGTAGCCACAAGGAAATATAATTTCAATAATGATAATAGACTATAAGAGGTATATTGTGAATAATAGGTAGTCAATACTTTTTACTATGCATACAGATATAACTATCCAGATATATGGATCATCTACAGAGCAAGTGCACTGTCCTCTACAAATTTGAATATCAATTCTAAGAGAACCTCGACAATGCATTCGCCCTTGAGATGGCCCATATATTTTGAGTCAGAATATTGTTTTCTACAATAAAAACACTGGCTGGTATCCTATCACACAGGTATTTTATTCTGACAATTAAATTTAGATCCTTTACATCCAATGATAACCAAAACCTTCATTTGTAACTTATAAAGTTTTATTTTGTAAGACACAAAGGTTATTTAGGATTTTAAGTGAAATCTGTGCAATTGTTACTAAATAACTCCAAAACTTAATTTCTGAAAGATTAGCATGATACAATCTTAAACTAAATTGAGCTCTTTATGACCATTATTTTCCAAGATATATCTCTTCAAGAATTGACCACTTTTCTCAAAAAGTCAAAAATATTCATCCTACGAAAACAATCATGCAGAACAAATTTTTAGTAAATTTAATTAGCTCTCAATGCCCCCAATAAGAAAATTTTGAGGCTGAATTGTTCCCTTAAAAATGGTGAATAATAAAATATCTTGACAAGTGGAATTTAAGAGAAAATTTTTGAAAAAAAAACATTAAAAAAGCTATTCAAATTGTAATTATTACATTAGCACATATAAAAAGGATATATATATAATGAAAAATGGGTCTACAGAAATATTAAATTACACTACGTTAATTAATATTTAATTATTAAATTGTAATAATATATATACACAATTAAATAAGTCTTCATATTCTATACAACAGGTTTGCATATTATATTTTTCTGTTTATTTGATTTTAATAAAGATTATTAATTAGAACTAGAAAGTTTTTATCAATTTTTCTTTATCATATTCCACTTGTCAATATTTTTGGTTATCTTATTTTTAAGAAAACCAAAATGAAAGTTAATTATAGTCATAGAACAAATATTTTGGGTGAGAATTTACTATTTGGAGACATTTACGACAATTTTTGACTTTCAGAGGAAACAAAAATACAGCAGTAGGTAATTTTCAAGTTACAAATTCAAACAAATGCTTAGCCTAATAAAAAGTGCTGCCATTTACCATTTTGAGATGGATTTTAAAACAGCCATCGTGATACAAGCAAGAACTCCTCCAATAGACAATAAAATTCCAAGGTAGGAGACAGCTTGTTTATCAGTCCAAGCAAACTGATCCATTGTTAACATTACTCCAATTCTAAAACCAAACAATAACAATACTTTAAGATAAATCTTTAAAATAAAACATTATAACAATAGGCATTGCAATTAGAATAACAATACTACTAGGTATTTACGTTTCAAGAAGCACAAAGTTAAGTGTTAAGACGAAAAATGCAACGATGAGAGTCCATGCAGAAAGATAATCAGGTTTTAGACCCTTCCAGGCTGCCTTCTCTGCCAAAACAAACAATTGTTTTCTTTTAATCGGAAGTTTAGCATTAAAAAAAAAGAAAGAAAAAAAAAGAAAAATTATAAAAAAAATATAAGGAAGAGAATTTATAAGACTTCTACCAGATACATACAGTTATTTAAGCTGTTAGTAATGCGGCAAATAGCTAGGGTAGATAGTATAAAAAGTAAAATTTTATCAAGTATACTTACATATCATGACGCAGTTATACAAATTTTATCAAGTATACCTACATATCATGATGCAGTTATACAAATTTTATAAAGTATACTTACATACATGACACAGTTATACAAAGTTTAATCATTGATTTAAAAGACAAAAATAATATCTATTTTGGTATAAACATATTATCTCATAACCACCATTTTAAATGTTCTGAGTAATCATTCAGTTGAGGAACTTTAAAAATCCTCCAATTTCTGGCTATATTAGCATTAAAATTGTAAATCACTTTTTAAATAATTAGTTAAAACTCTATTCTTGGCTAATTATTAAAAATTTTAAAAGTTTGATTGATGATTATGAAAAGTAGATGAGGGGTTTTTAAAGCTTGTTTATTCAAAGATGTGGAATCATTACCCGTAAGAGTTAAAATGATGAAGTTATAAGATAATATATTTATATCAAAATGGACATTGTTTTTACCTTATAAATCAATAAAAATATATAATTAAAAAAATAAAACAATTTTTTTATACAAGGTTTTTTCTGACGAATCTTGAACTAGGAAGTAGTGCCATGATAACACCTAATACAGGATTGATGGACTATGCATGCTAAATGTTATTTAGTTCAAGATAGTTTTAATTTAAAAAAAAACTTCTCATTATTCAAAATAATACGATAAATTAGTAAAATCGAATTGTTAAATTGCCATTAAATACTGCAATAAAAAAAGAAAGACAACAAAAATTTGGAAAAATAAAAAAAATATTTATTGGTCAGTAATGCAAAACTTTTATGTGATCATTAACAAGGACTTCTAAATCGCAAATATTCCACCTTCCAGCCATCTCTCTAGTTAAGACAAGGATTAGATTATTTCTGATTAAAATATTTATACAATAGTTAAAAATTTATTTTGTTAAATTAAGGACACTATGTATTTATTTTGTAAATACAGTTAATGGTTAGTCCTTAGTTTACAGCACACTATACTGTTTTATTTTAAATATATATTGTGGTCTCCAATACATAAGGCAGACAGAAACTAAATGATTTTATAAGTTGGTTCCTAATAGTATGTGTTGGTTCAATTAATAACAAATAATAACTATGATGAGGGAAACAATATAATCACAAAAAGAAAATGTTTAACACATTAAAAATAAGGTAAATGCAATATATATAATTTTTGAAATTGAGTTAATTGCTAAAATTATTTAAGCATGCTTGTGCTCTCTTTTAAATAACAAAAAGTACTATGATAAATAAATTAAAAGTTTTTTCAATAGTTACTTTGGGTAATGAATAAGTATGATAGGTAATAAAGTGTGCCTCATGACCTATTGTAAATAAAAATACGTTTATACATATAAACAAAAGTTATATGTCAGTTCTTTTTTTGAAACTCAATCGCCCAATAATACTTTTATGAACTTAAAAATAAACTAATTCTGCTAATCACAGTCTCTAATTTCAACTGAAACACAGGATTAAAAATATACTTTATTATGCCCTACAGCAGAGTGTTTCTAATTCGAAAATTTTATAAACATCAAAAAGCATGAAATTCAAATGTCTAAATTTAAAATTTCATTTTTTATAAATAATAGATCTATTTCAGTGAAAATCTGAGGAGTTCAGTCATTTTTATACTGAGTCTCTAAGGTTGCAAGTTGCAAGGTTGCATGCAAAGAGTAGGAAAAGGATAATTTCATCGAGATACACAGTTTTTTTGTTTTGTTTTTTAGCATATTCACCAGAAATTTAAGATATGGCAGATAGATATCAACTAAAATCCAAGGCATTAAAGATAACTCAAATCAAGTTCTTCTGTTAAAGTTATTTTATTGGTATTTTTTACTAAATAATTAGTCAATGTGTAACTTTTTGAAATTTCTGGAAAAGGTGATTAGTAATTGAGAATAGTGCAGCTTGATAATATAATGACTTCTAATTACCTTTGGACAACTACAATAAAAAATAAATCTTTACTAGTAAACCTAAAGAAAACAATCTAAGCATAAAGTGGAAAAATAAATGTCATTTATTTATTGAACAGATTGTCCACCAAGAGTTGAATGAGGTAACGACCACTGGTCTCACTTCATAATGAGGAGAGTAATAACAAAGTGCCTACGTCTGTTGTGCAATGCATGATTGTTATATGTTTGACAAAAAAGAGCGTCTGACCCATTAATATTTTTCATGCACAGTTTGGTGAAAACATTCTTTCCTTTAAAAGAGTAGGCTCAAAATTTCCTCTGAAAACAAGAAAGAGTGGAAAAGCTTTTGAAAGTGTTGAAGCCATTCATCACCTTATTAAAGAGGATAGTCACCACACCATCATTGAAACTGGTTCCAAAGTTGAAATTAACATTGAGTATATCCATGATGAACTCAGTTTATCTAAAAGTTTGGCTCATTGGGTCCCATGCATTTGTTTCTGAGAAAAAAATTTGTCAACAGCTTCTTGGTTTTTTGGCAAATAGGGATCCTTGCTAGTCATCTGGGATGAGTTTTAGGTCCATTATTACAGCCCAGAGAGCAAACAGGAAAGGAAATGGAGGAGAATTGGAGAGGACACACCAATGAAAGGAAGGACATTAGGCATGAGCATGATATATTTGTGGTTAAACATTTACTTATGATAATAATTTCTTACAAGCTAACTGTTGTTTATACTTGAATGACCCTCATACATACCAAAAACATTTACACTTGCAAAAATAAAAAAAGATAAAAGCAGAAATTCCCAACTAAAATATTCAAAAACAAAGCTCTTCCTTATTGATTATAAAAAATTATTGATTAGCAGAAAAACAAAGTTAATACAACAAATTACCTGAAGTAGCACCACATAGAAACATGGCCTCCTTTGCTGCAATGGGTCTTTCTTTGAAAAATGCAAACAGAATAAGATTTATGAAACCGAGTAATACATTGATCCATCCAGCTGCTGTGTACATATTCATTGTAAGTTTCCCTTTAATCAGGGGAAAACCCTCGTCTCCTAGAGGAGTAACTAGGGACTGTAAACCTGCAAAAATTTAGTTCTGTTGATTATTTTAGATTAAAAAACACAATGCGATCATCTGATAAATTTTTTCCAATATTTTGAATTGCATATTAACATATAATACATTTACTAGGAAATAATTTGATTATAAACATATTTAGGAAAGTAACTATTGAGAATATTGAGATGTTTTTCACGTTACGTTAAGATAAGCATTTTTGATGAAAATAAGGTAGAAATAAATAAATAACATGACAACGTCACACCCAGCTTTGTTGAAGGACGCTAAGCAAAAAGTACTTTTGGGAAGAGGCATTTGTAGAATAATAATCAATTTTCTTCAATATTTTCTCTATGATAGATAGAAATGATGTTTTTTCGTATATAAATCCACTGTGGATTAGCTGGTATTTTAAACTTAAACTTTTTTCCAATGACCTAGAAAATTTAATGGATATTAGTGTGAGACTATAAAGTTTTGGAAAGAATAGGCAAGTTATAATTATTAAATTGGATCCGGGTTTGAGCTGGAGTGAGGAAAGGGTGATTGAAATTTAGAATATTAGGTCTGGTCCATTAAATTTTATAGGTCAATAGAGAAAAAGTTTAAGTTTAAAACATCAGCTAATTACAGTGGATCCTTATTTATATACAAAAATAATGAAAGGATGAATAATATCTAAACATTTTGAGAAAAATTATTTTTTAATTGTTATTCAAAAATTCCTTGAAGGAGGAACAAGAAATAAAGTGCAGAGTGATTAAAGCTCATTGATTTAATTTAAATCCAGATAAGCTCTTCAGAAGTAGACTTCCCTGACATACAGCTAAATTCAGGCTGTACAAAACTTTTGTATGACTAGTTTTGACACATGCATCTAAAAGTGGACATTGAGTAAAGGATATGCTGAATGTATTAATATGCTCAAAAGGATGATATTAAAATGAATCTATAAGTCAGTAGAAGATAATGATTCATTTTGACTAAAAAAATAAAAACAGGGATGTTTTTTTAAAGAAAATTTATAATGACCTGCGTTTCCCACTTCATTAGAGAGCAGCAAATTAGAAGGTTGGGGCAGGTAATCAAAACGGGTGAGGAGAGAACAGTCAGTACACTATATCATGAAAACCACAATGGAGAAAGGCCTCATGGAAGAATGAATGGTGGGTGGAAGGACAGCACCTCCGAAGATCTTAAGGAAACAGGAATATCTATCAGGCATGGAGCTGAGAGAGAGATTGAGAGGACTGGTGAGGAACAGTTCAGTTGGCTGAGGACCACTTCTTCAAAGTAAATTAGAAAATTACCATTTTTTCATGAAATCATAAATAAAATTAGCAACACAATCTTATATTAGAATACTTAAACAAGTTAAAATATTTATTAACATATTACCTGGACCAACAATGAAACCCAAAACTTGCGCAAGTGATATCATAGAGACAGCTCCAGTTCTTTCCTGAAGTTTTGTAGCAGCAGATAAATATGATCGACAAATAGCAATATTTGCTATAAAATTAAGACAATTCATTAAATAAGTTGAAATGTTGTAAATAATAACAGATAAAAAACAAAATGAATCAACATAATAACTACCAGACTATAGTGATATAAATAAATGAACATATTTCTTTTTTTTAATCACTGAAGTCATAATTTAGTTTTATTTCTTCGGCAACTCAACTTTAAAGAAGAGGAACGGTGATTAATAAATAAAATAAAAATATGTAATACATATTATCTGATGTATTTTATTTAACAACTAAATAAATATTATCAGTTGTATCATATTCCTTTATAATATTTACAACAACTTTGTATATATTTTTCATTAATTAATTATTTTTATTAATAAAATCATATTAGTGTTGGTAACAGATAACAGACAAAGAACCTATACATTCTTCACACATAGGAGTTCATGAAATATTAATTTAACATAATAACCTATTATTCTATTTATGAACAAAAACTTATAAATTTAATTGTAAGAAACTCTTAAGTAAAATAGTATGTAATTACATTTTAGGACCAGTTATTAGGTTAGGTGGTCTGCCAACTTCAAGATTGAATTGACCATCATTATGGGGCTAAACTTATCTCTCGGAAAAGTAAATATGGAATTAAATGAACACAGAAGTTGGCTACTTTAAAGCTAAATGAAAAAAGGTAATAAAATATTTCACCAACATAAAGGAGGAAAATTACGATAGCACTTTTACTAAATATGTTTGTGGAAGTAATAAGAAATTTAAGAAACTCAATTTTATTATACCTCACAATAGATCCTTGACTTGCATGCAAAGAAATAAAGACTCAATGTCATAAAAAATCATTAAGTAGTATATCATATGTAAGCTGTTTTAATTGCAAAGCCAAACATAAAAGTTAACATACAAATGTAATAAATCAAAATTAATTTTAATAAGTTTAATACATCAACATTATTCATTAGCTTTAGTTACTTTAAAAGCATGCATTTTATAACAATTACATTAACAATAATGTATAAGGTGTTTATGAAGAAAAAAAATATTTAGAACCCGAAAATAAATTCTCTTTATTTTTCACATAAAAGTTTGTTTTAGAAAAAAATCAGCTACACTGCCATAAAAATTCTAAGAATCAATCATAAATAATTTCAATTTCAGTTATTCATTATTAATATTAATTAAAATCAGTTCATAAAATATACTTAATATCCATTAATAAAAGCATAACAATAAGATAGTAAAAAATACATATTCTATATTTAATCTGAACAAATCCAACAGGTAGACATCATTATACTAACAAATAAATCCACAGACATTTTTACCAGAGAGACAGAGAGTAAATACAGGCAATAATTTGCAAAAAGTGAATAATATTAAAGATGTTAACAATTGTTTTAATTCTATTTTTAAACTTTAAATGTATGTGAGTATACCTAATAGTTATAGTATATTTATTACATTGAATTCATGCCATGAAAATTATATTGTTTCCATTATTAATGTAACTAAAGACTAAATCAGTTTTATAGAGGAAGTAAGAAATTGAACAAAAACATACTAAATTAAGGACTTTTAGATAGAGACTTCTCTATCAAGTAAAAATTTATTGATACATTATTAATCCACTTCAAAATCAAAATAGTTTTACCAGGGTCTATAAAACACTAGAACATAATTTTTTTTTTAAGTGCTTTAACATTGTAAATTAATTAACGAGAAAAATTACCCGTGAATGTATAAATATTAAAATAATTTATACCTATTTTTTATGAACTTTATTTCATTGTATGACAACATACATAATGGCCGTTTTTGTTCTGTCAGATAAAACTTTTAGTAGCAATATTAAATTAATAGAATGAGAAAAAGATAAGTTTTAAAATTATCTGAAAAACTATGAA